>NW_027182236.1:0-12500 GCF_029961685.1 Aristolochia californica
AGTAAGTCCATCAGTCCACACAGTTGTCCATGTACCAGTAGAAGATTCGGCAGCTACTGCAGCCCCTGCTTCCTCGGGCGGAACCCCCGGTTGAGGAGATACTCGGAATGCTGCCAAGATATCAGTATCTTTGGTTTGATATTCAGGAGTATAATAAGTCAATTTGTAATCTTTAACACCAGCTTTGAATCCAACACTTGCTTTAGTCTCTGTTTTTGGTGACATAAGTCCCTCCCTACCACTCATGAATTAAGAATTCTCACAACGACAAGGTCTACTCGACATGTACATGTATTAGGCGCGAATGAAATCTTTCACAGGACAGGAATCCTTCACAAAATTATCAACTAAATATTATCAATTATCAATTAATTAAAATGGTTCATGTTCATTATTAGACCATGGTATTTGATTCGCCAAATACATCATTATTGTATACTCTTTCATATGTATGGCGCAACCCAATCTTTGTTTTGCAAATTCTCTCTTATTTTTTGAATCTAAATAGAATAAGAAATTCACTCTTGACAGCGATACATGTTGTATATGTAAATAAATCCTAGAAGGGAAAATAGGCGGAAATCAATAAATATGCTGATAAATAAGGAACAACGGCCAATAAGATAGAAATGATGAATCATAAACAGAGTTCAGGTTCGAATTCCATAGAGAATTTGTATGGGATTGTCTATAATGATAGATAAATAAAACACTTACTTATGATTCTTATTCATATTCTTGATATTTTTTCCTTGAATAAAGGGTTGGTTGAACTTCAAAATTAACTCATTGAATAAATAAACGGTTGAATTCGATTTGGCTGTATGGTACCGGCGAAATCGGGCGCTAACTCCCATTTCTATTTCTTATTGAATTAACCGATCAACTTGATATCGGACATTTATTTTCGATTCGATAATTATTCGCAATTAATTTCGACACATTTCATTATTATTATTATATTATGTTATGAGAATCAATCCTACTACTTCTGGCCCGGGTGTTTCCACGCTTGAAGAAAAAAACCTGGGGCGTATTGCTCAAATCATTGGTCCGGTGCTGGATGTAGCTTTTCCTCCGGGCAAGATGCCTAATATTTACAACGCTTTGGTAGTTAAGGGTCGAGATACTGTTGGTCAGCAAGTTAATGTAACTTGTGAGGTACAGCAATTATTAGGAAATAATCGAGTTAGAGCTGTAGCTATGAGTGCTACAGATGGCCTAATGAGAGGGATGGAAGTGATTGACACGGGGGCTCCTCTAAGTGTTCCGGTTGGTGGAGCTACTCTAGGACGAATTTTCAACGTTCTCGGGGAGCCTGTTGATAATTTAGGTCCTGTAGATACTCGTACAACATTTCCTATTCATAGATCCGCGCCTGCTTTTATCCAGTTAGATACCAAATTATCTATCTTTGAAACAGGGATTAAAGTGGTGGATCTTTTAGCTCCTTATCGCCGTGGAGGAAAAATTGGGCTATTCGGTGGAGCTGGAGTGGGTAAAACAGTACTCATCATGGAATTGATCAACAACATTGCCAAAGCTCATGGAGGTGTATCCGTATTTGGTGGAGTGGGCGAACGTACTCGTGAAGGAAATGATCTTTACATGGAAATGAAAGAATCCGGAGTTATTAATGAACAAAATCTTGCAGAATCAAAAGTCGCTCTAGTCTATGGTCAGATGAATGAACCGCCGGGAGCTCGTATGAGAGTTGGTTTGACTGCCCTAACCATGGCGGAATATTTCCGGGATGTTAATGAACAAGACGTACTTCTATTTATCGACAATATCTTTCGTTTCGTTCAAGCAGGATCAGAAGTATCCGCCCTATTAGGTAGAATGCCTTCCGCTGTGGGTTACCAACCCACTCTTAGTACAGAAATGGGTTCTTTGCAAGAAAGAATTACCTCTACCAAAGAAGGATCCATAACTTCCATTCAAGCAGTTTATGTACCTGCGGACGATTTGACCGACCCTGCCCCTGCTACAACATTTGCACATTTAGATGCTACTACCGTACTATCAAGAGGATTAGCTGCCAAGGGCATCTATCCAGCAGTGGATCCTTTAGATTCAACGTCAACGATGCTCCAACCTAGGATCGTAGGCGAAGAACATTATGAAACTGCGCAAAGAGTTAAGCAAACTTCACAACGTTACAAAGAACTTCAGGATATTATAGCTATCCTTGGGTTGGACGAATTATCTGAAGAGGATCGTTTAACCGTAGCAAGAGCACGAAAAATTGAGCGTTTCTTATCACAACCCTTCTTCGTAGCAGAAGTTTTTACCGGTTCTACAGGAAAATATGTTGGTCTCGCAGAAACAATTAGGGGGTTTCAACTGATCCTTTCCGGAGAATTAGATGGTCTTCCCGAGCAGGCCTTTTATTTGGTAGGTAACATCGATGAAGCTACCGCGAAGGCTATGAACTTAGATGTGGAGAGCAAATTGAAGAAATGACCCTAAAGCTTTGTGTACTGACTCCTAATCGAATTATTTGGGATTCAGAAGTGACAGAAATTATTTTATCTACTAATAGTGGCCAAATTGGTGTATTACCAAATCACGCCCCTATTGCCACAGCAGTAGATATAGGTATTTTGAGAATATGCCTTAACGATCAACGGGTAACGATGGCTCTGATGGGTGGTTTCGCTAGAATAGGCAATAATGAGATCACCATTTTAGTAAATGATGGTGAGAGGGGTAGTGACATTGATCCGCAAGAAGCTCAGCGAACTCTTGAAATAGCGGAAGCTAACTTGAGTAAAGCTGAAGGCAAGAGACAGGTAATTGAGGCGAATCTAGCTCTCAGACGAGCTAGGACACGCGTAGAGGCTGTCAATGCTATTTCGTTTTCGTAATCGTCGATGCATCAGAATAATCAAAAGAAGCTCCGTTTATACACCTTATTTGGATTCCACCAATTGGATACAATCAAGTGTAATCTGATGCAAGGAAAAAAATACAAACATAAAGTATGAATAGTGGGAGGATAATAGGGAAAGGGTAAAAGATTAATTAAAAAATAGGAAAGGGTGGGTAGAAAAACTTATTAGAGACCATTGACTCCGGTATCTAATAAGTTATACCTACTATTGGATTTGAACCAATGACTCCTGCCGTATGAAAGCAATACTCTAACCGCTGAGTTAAGTAGGTCATTTATCATCACAAAGAAAAAAAAAAGGAAGACCCCTCGCATGGGCATTATAGATGGAATACTACTTCTAAGCAATACCAATCTTTGTCAGTAAAGGGGTCAGAGAGCTATCATATGGGACCATAGAATATCCATCTTGACAAGATATTATCTAGATGTTAAGATATCTATGACAAGGGCTATAGCTCAGTTAGGTAGAGCACCTCGTTTACACGCGCGCCAATGCTTTTTCAGGGGAGTTCATCATGCAATCAACAGAATTGATCTTATTGATAAATCGGTGTCTTACTCCATGGATTCGAGGGAACAAGAGAACAATAGCCTGACAAATCTTTGGTTCGGTCCGATTCAGGTACCAATTTAAAATAGAACCCATCATTGATTTGATAATTGATAAGGTGAATACCTAGTCTATTCAATGCTAGGCATAATGGGTATAAGGACCTCAAAATAACATAACCTCTTTTCGCCCTATGAGCTTTAAGGTGTATGAAGTATCATATTTGACTCTTTGAGCGGAGCGATAGAGACTCAACCTAACTTAGGTTGATCTAGGCCGGAGGCAGACCTACGTCAAGGCAATCCTTCTTTGAAAACACTTTGGTATTGCTCCTGGATCAGAATACAAAAAATGAATCAGAGCACGTGGAACCATCTCGTTATCTTCCTGTCAAGAAAAAGTATGGTGGACTAGCCGATTCTTATATCAGTTAACGAAAGAGCCCAATGCAAAAAAAATGCATGTTGGGTCTTTGAAACAGTTCGAATCATTTAGATAATACTCAGTTTGATCTGTTTTACCGAGAAGGTCTACGGTTCGAGTCCGTATAGCCCTATATATTTTGACATCCGTGTCATTTTGACATTTTTGTGTAGCTCTCATTTTCTCACATTAGTGCTTGTGGCTGGCCCGCGCGGTGGGTTGGCAAAGCAAGTAGTCTTCTGTTTCTGCACAATACTTATTTTTTTTTTATTCCAACCTAATCTAATTCAATTGTTCATCATTCCAATTCTACTGGTCCTTCCTTCCGATACAGACTTTATGCAAGCAAGAAGATTGGGGGCCTGTTTGAACTTGCACGGGCTGGGGATCCTTCTGACTCATCGCTTTGTTGTTCCACAATAACTCCAATGCAGTGCATTGTTTCAGAGATAAAAAATGGACGCTAACCTATAACCTAAACGTATCAACGTTTGCACCCTCTTCTATTTCTATGAGTCTATTTTTGGATTTGGTCTGTCGAATCGTTCAACAACGCCTGATTCCATTAGAAGTATCTTATGCGGATCATTTATGATTCAGCCGATTCTACGACTGTGGTACACTCCATTGTGTAGGTTTACTTCAAAGGAAACAAACCTTTTTATTGTCACGAAACCTAACCCCTTGGGTAGTCTTATCAGATGTTATTAACAAGTATTTCAAATCATTTCAAATCGCGATTTTGAGTCCTAGAAATTGGTCCGAAATGGAATGACTTCTTCAAGACTTCTATTCTAAGTCTAATTAAATAACTCGATTCTTTATTCTCTCTAGGGGGACCATCGGGGGTAGGGAGTACAAGTCAAAAGTCTATAATTTGGTATAGGAATCCATGAGTTGTTATATATCTATTTATATGGAAATATGGAAGTTTATATGGAAATATGGAAGGATTTCTCACAATTTAACAGATTGAATCAAATCAATTAAGTATAAATTTGGGACAAAGGGAGAGAATCTAATTGGCCGATGCATTCTATTTCCGTATCTGTATCGAATCAATAGACAGAATGACGATCCTCTAACCAGACCCTAATGAAAAGAATACATCAACACAAACCAAGTGGAATATACCATAAATCCTAAGATAGAAATCCCTAGGCATTCTACTACATCTGACTATTTGTGTTGTGATATTATAAAAGAAAAAAAAAAAAGAGAGAAAAATTTACCCAAGCCAGGCTTATTATTTATTAGAATTTTTATTCTATTATTATTCAAATTATATTAGAAATTTGATATAATATATATTTATATTATATTAAATATTAATTCAATTTCATATTTTGAATTTTCTGTTAATTTAAATATTAATTAATATATTAATATAACATTGTTATGTTATATATTTATATTTAATATTTTTTTTTTATGATTTTATGAATAGAAATAATATTCATATTATTTTCATATTATTTCAAATAGTCTTTAATTACTTTTTTATTTTAAGAAAATCCGAAACAAAACAAAGTGAGAGAGTTTTTTTGTATAAAAACATAATATGTCTACATCCTGAATGGAATCGAAGTAAATGTAAGTGGGATTCCGTTGGATGAATCTTGAAACGAGACATGATTCATAGCAAACAAATGAAACTACGTGGTTCCACCCTAATTGGTGTTTCGACTAAATAGTTATGAATAAATTGACAATTAAAATTCGAATTGACTAATTCGGTATATTCCACATTAATAGGAGTGCATCTATGTTTCTGCTTCACGAATATGATATTTTTTGGGCATTTCTGATAATATCAAGTGTTATTCCTATTTTGGCATTTTTTATTTCCGGAGTTTTAGCCCCGATTAGTGAAGGACCGGAGAAGCTCTCCAGTTATGAATCGGGTATAGAACCAATGGGGGATGCTTGGTTACAATTCCGAATCCGCTATTACATGTTTGCTCTAGTTTTTGTTGTTTTTGATGTTGAAACGGTCTTTCTTTATCCATGGGCAATGAGTTTCGATGTATTGGGTCTATCCGTATTTATAGAAGCTTTCATTTTCGTGCTTATCCTAATTGTTGGTTCAGTTTATGCATGGCGAAAAGGAGCATTGGAATGGTCTTAACCCCTGAATCCTCAGACAATAAAAAAGAAGGAAAAGGTTACATTGAGACAGTTATGAATTCTATTGAATTTCCGTTACTTGACCGAACAGCCCAAAATTCAGTTATTTCAACTACACCGAATGACCTCTCGAATTGGTCAAGACTCTCCAGTTTATGGCCACTTCTCTACGGTACCAGTTGTTGCTTCATTGAGTTTGCTTCATTAATAGGATCTCGATTCGACTTTGATCGTTATGGGCTGGTACCAAGATCAAGTCCTAGGCAGGCGGACCTAATTTTAACAGCCGGCACGGTAACAATGAAAATGGCTCCTTCTTTAGTGAGATTATATGAGCAAATGCCTGAACCGAAATATGTCATTGCTATGGGAGCTTGTACCATTACAGGGGGGATGTTTAGTACCGATTCTTATAGTACCGTTCGGGGAGTCGATAAGCTAATTCCTGTGGATGTCTATTTGCCGGGCTGCCCACCCAAACCAGAGGCAATTATGGATGCTATAACGAAACTTCGTAAGAAAGTCTCTCGAGAAATCTATGAAGATAGAATTGGGTCTCAACAGGAAAATCGATATTTTACTACCAATCACAAGTTTCATGTTGAGCGAAGTACTCATACTGGAAATTATGATCAAGGATTACTCTACCAGTCCCCATCTACTTCAGAGATACCTTCTGAAGCATTTTTCAAATACAAAAGTTCAGTGTCTTCCCACGAATTATTGAATTAGGAAAGGCAGGATGCTTTTGTGTTGTCCAGGATAACAAGCAGTGGGTCAATCTTCATAAATTTCATCGGCAATTTGAAATACTCATACAAATGTGGGAGAGATCAAGAAGATGCAGGGTCGTTTATCCGCTTGGCTAGTCAAGCATGAGCTAGTTCATAGATCTTTGGGCTTCGATTACCAAGGAATAGAGACTTTACAAATAAAACCCGAGGATTGGTACTCCATTGCTGTCATTTCATATGTATATGGTTACAATTATCTACGTTCCCAGTGTGCCTATGATGTAGCACCAGGCGGATTGTTAGCTAGCGTGTATCATCTTACGAGAATACAGTATGGTGTGGATCAACCCGAAGAGGTATGCATAAAAGTATTTGCCCCAAGGACGAATCCTAGAATCCCGTCTGTTTTCTGGATTTGGAAAAGCGCAGACTTTCAAGAGCGGGAATCCTATGATATGTTGGGAATCGCTTATGAGAATCATCCACGCCTGAAACGTATCTTGATGCCCGAAAGTTGGCTAGGCTGGCCTTTACGTAAGGATTATATTACCCCCAATTTCTATGAAATACAAGATGCTCATTGAATGATAAGATGAATGATAAGAAACTAATCTTCACTTATACGACTCCAGATATTCAAGGAATCTTTTTACGTTCTGTTCTAGATGAAACGGAGTAACTGGCCTTTCATTCGTACTATGGATGGGCTGCTAAAGAAGCTTCATTTAGATTCTCAAATTTTGAAGAGTCCCATTTCAGATGAGCAGAGCCTGTAGGATGAATCAAAAGAGTTCTGCACCATGAACTTTGTACCGCGCGCATCGCTTAGATGGGGCCACGGAAAGCTGCATAGAAGGGAGTGAATAAATGGGAAAGTGAAGAAATAGAATATGAAATAAAATCGTAAATTCTGAAATAAAAAAAGAAAAATTCAGAAATTAAATAAAATAAAAAAGGATCGGATTTTTTGGACTGTCTCTGAAATGAACCCTGCCTTTTCCTATCCTTCAACTCCTCCAGACTAGTCTTTTAGGGTTTTCGACCAACTAACTTCGACTTCGGATATGTATGAAGTATTAACATTCTTTTTGTGCGGGAAGAGATACAGTATGAACAAACAAACAAAAAAGAGGAGGGAACGGAATCCAATTATTTTCTTTACTCATATCTTTACCCATCTACTCGTTTTTTACCCATCTACAAGACGGAGGCGTCTATCTATACATCTAGATGTAGATGGATAAATATGTATTATGCTCTGGACTATTAACGCATATAATATTAAATAATATTAATATGGGTTCTGACTCTATTGATTTATTTGTATGAGTATCTTATCTATTCGATACATTAACCACGTGCCAGGAACCAGATTTGAACTGGTGACACGAGGATTTTCAGTCCTCTGCTCTACCAGCTGAGCTATCCCGACCATTCTCGATGCATGATCCTACTAAAAGAAAAAGAAAGCTTGGGCCTATGTCAATGAAAGGGACTCAAAAAGCATTAACTTACCTAAATAAAGTCGGTAATTTGTTGGATCTTCAAAAAGGAGACTTTGTAAATGTAAGTGTAAGAGTAATGATATGAACTGTGAAAGGTTCCGTAATGGAGATTCTTTGCCCATCCATATATGGATGGGCATTTGTACGTATATCATATCTATCACAGTGAGAAGAGAGAAAGATTTCTGGCCGGATCCATTTGTGAAAGAGTAGAGTAAGTGAAAAACATATCTAATTTTGAACCACTGATAAAAAAAAAAGAGGATAAATGCTTAGGGAGTCAAATAGGCCTTTTATTGGGGATAGAGGGACTTGAACCCTCACGATTTCTAAAGTCGACGGATTTTCCTCTTACTATAAATTTCATTGTTGTCAGTATTGACATGTAGAATGGGACTCTATCTTTATTCTCGTCTCACTCGATTAATCAATCCTTAAAAAGATCTATCAGACATCCTTAAAAAGATCTATCAGACTCTGGTGTGATAGTCGATTTGATCACTGACTATTCGATTCTTCCTTCTGCTTCTGAAATTATTATTCTGAAATTTTTAGAGAAAAAAAAATATGGATTCGGGTCGTGATTAATCTTTGATATTTCAGTACGTATACGTACATATCTAGGGTCATCCCACTCTGGAGTTTCGATAGAAGGATTCTTCTACCAATGTAGTAAAGTCAACCCCATTCGTTAGAACAGCTTCCGTTGAGTCTCTGCACCTATCCTTTTTTTTTTCTGAAAACAGGATTTGGCTCAGGATTGCCCATTTTTAATTCCAGGGTTTCTCTGAATTTGGAAGTTACCACTTAGTAGGTTTCCATACCAAGGCTCAATCCAATCAAGTCCGTAGCGTCTACCAATTTCGCCATATCCCCCTCCCTCTTCCTTATGAGAAAGAAATCACATTGTGACCCCCCCTTCTTTTCTTTCATTTATCTTGGAGCCGTTGAATTCATTAGATACAGGCCCTTATTCCTATATCAAAGAGGTGTGTCCCTATTATATTTCTTGACCAGCTTCTTTCATCCCTATCGGAGTGGCGGGCCCATATTTGATATGATCCAATCAGAAATGATTCTATCATTGATGTATCCGCAATTCAATATGGATGGATATATCCCACGTCACATATATATATATGTCTTTACACCCCTTATTTTTTTAGCGCTATTTGGAATACTGGAACGGTCGATATTCATTCTTTTTTTATCGTCTTATCCCCTCCCTTTCCGAATGAAACCAGAGGAATGTCTCATTATGCTCTGGACTGCAGCCTTATCTTTATCTTATCCTTTCCTTTATCTTATCCTTTCCTTAGGAAGGATCTCCTATACTATAGGAATTCCTATAGTGTAAATAAATAGAATTTCTAAATTTCTATAACTATATATAGAATATATAACTAAGCTAATTTTTATTTTTTAGTTTATTTTATTAAGATTAAGTAATTAATATTACTAATATTACATAATCATAATATAATCTAATTAATATTAATAATATAATATATTAATATTATATTATTATTTATTATTACATAACAACATTAATATTAATAATTACATTATTAATATTAATGTTGTCATAATTAATATTATATTCTATTTAATATTAATATTGTATTATTAATATAATATTGATATTGTATTTATATAATTGTATTTGTATTTATATAATTGTATTTATATATATATATATTATATATAATAATAATAATTAATAATAATTATAATAATAATAAAAACAAACTACTCTTTATTTATTTATTATAATTATATTAATTATTAATAATAGATATTAATAATAGATAAATAAATAGATAAATAAAATAAAAAAATAAATAAATAGCTAATTACTAATAGCTAAGTCCCAGTAGTTTCCCGAAATCCTATGCACTATTTCTGTTATGTGAGCCCGCTTAGCTCAGGGGTTAGAGCATCGCATTTGTAATGCGATGGTCATCGGTTCGATTCCGATAGCCGGCTTTTCCATTTATTCGATTTTTTCCATGATTGATATTGATATTGATAATGTCTCCTTGAGATCAAGAGAAATTGAAAAGACTTTTCAATTTTCTCCAAATGTCGGGTCAACATAGTATGTTACGGGAACTCCCAACTATGAATAAAAAAGAATAAAAAATGGATTGAAGCTGTTAGATCTCTACAGAACAAGAAAGGGATACTTAACTTCCTATATATAACTATATAAAATAATCTGGTTATTGAGACAATTCATCTCATTCTTCTTTATAGTATTTCAGCGAGTTTAGCTTCGTTTATCGTTTAGTTCAGTCTTAATTTTTTTATTCTGTGAAATCCAATTTCAATAAAATAAGGAGTCTTTATGTCTCGTTACCGAGGGCCTCGTTTCAAAAAAATACGCCGTCTGGGGGCTTTACCGGGACTCACTAGTAAAAGACCTAGATCCGGAAGTGATCTTAGAAACCAACCGCGTTCCGGGAAAAGATCTCAATATCGTATTCGTCTAGAAGAAAAACAAAAATTGCGTTTTCATTATGGTCTGACAGAGCGGCAATTGCTTAGATATGTTCGTATCGCTGGGAAAGCCAAAGGGTCAACAGGTCAAGTTTTACTACAACTACTTGAAATGCGTTTGGATAACATCCTTTTTCGATTGGGTATGGCTTCGACCATTCCTGGAGCTAGACAACTAGTTAACCATAGACATATTTTAGTTAATGGTCGTATAGTAGATATCCCAAGTTATCGGTGTAAACCCCGAGATATTATTACTACGAGAGATGAACAAAGATCCAGAGCTCTGATTCAAAATTATGTGGATTCATCTCCCCGCGAGGAATTGCCAAAACATTTGACTCTTGACTCATTCCAATATAAAGGAATAGTAAATCAAATAATAGATAGTAAATGGATCGGCTTAAAAATCAATGAATTACTAGTCGTGGAATATTATTCCCGTCAGACTTAAACTTAATTAAAATAAAATAATTAAGCTTTGGACAATACAATTTTGTCTACCCTGTTTCACCAAACAAAGTAAATAGAACTAAGTTAAGGGATTTAATCCGGATTTTCCCCCATTTTCGTATCCTTTTCGTATCCCAAGTGGATCCGCGGTCAGATTCTCATTCCTTGTCCACCCTTTCCGATCCGATATTTTATCTACCACAGTAATTGGCAATAGAGAATCACTAGAAAGCAAAGGCCCTACTCTTGGAATAATGGTATCCATTGTTATTTGATACATTGTGGTTGGTAACGTTGGTAAATTAGGTGTAGGTCAAGGTACGGAAAGAGAGGGATTCGAACCCTCGGTAAGCAAAAGCCTACATAGCAGTTCCAGTGCTACGCCTTGAACCACTCGGCCACCTTTCCCACAGAATCTTAGGATTATTGCCCGGAAACCCGGTGAATAGCGAGTCATTCATATTATTTTATTGAATTTTTTATTGCAATACAATAAAGGTACGACCGATCTATTATAAATCGAAAACTTTTCGTCAAACAAAGATCTTCCTTCGAGGCTCGAGGGATAAAAACACATTTTTTTTTATTTAATATTAACTTAATATTAAAAAAACTATCTATTCATCTTTGTCAAGACGACGACCCTCTCCATCTTATTCGGATATTTATACCGTATACCGGATTAAACAACCAATGAATTGGGACGAATCCACAAACTCTATACTATACTATAGTATTTTATACTATGGTTATATTTAGAGGTCCATAGGAATTAAAAAATTCCTTTCTAGTTTCAGATTTATCAACAACAACTCTTCTCATGAGCTATCCCATGGATCTATTATTCCCATGGATCTATTATAAATAAATTCATGGGTCGCCCTATGATTTTAATATTTCCATTGTATTGTTTTGTTTGTGGATACGCGCTATTCGCCCAAAATGGATGGGTTGGTTATTCTATTTTCATCATGGAATGCTTATTTGATTCTTTTGACTCTTTGGGTAATAATAAAAAAAAAAAAAACTCCTCGAGTTAGATCAGAATTTGTAGGAAAATTTCTTGGATTCCTTAACTTCGATAAAATAAAGAGTAAGAGTTCTGTTCATTGGTATACCACATTGGACTGAAATCCAATCTGATTCCAATATTTCCTATCTATCCCTGTCTTAAAAGGGGCAATTTTGAGGGTCTTTTTTTTTTTACAATTACTCTGTTTTTATGTGATTTCGTACTGTACAATTCCTTTGTTTATGGGAGCATTTTCCCTCGAGGGAGAGGATAATGAGAAGAATTATGGAATGGGTTG
>NW_027182237.1:12500-15000 GCF_029961685.1 Aristolochia californica
GCGAACAATCGTACAGGCGCCCGGGCGAAAAGGCGCCAAGACGCCCAGGCGAAAAGGCACCAGGGCGCACAGGCGCCAGGACGCCCAGGCGAAAAGGCGCCAGGGCGCCCAGGCGGAAAAGACGCGCCCAGGCGGAAAAGAGGCGCCCAGGCGAAAAGGCGCCAGGGCGCCCAGGCGGAAAAGAGGCGCCCAGGCGGAAACGAGGCGCCCAGGCGAAAAAGAGGCGCCCAGGCGAAAAAGAGGCGCCCAGGCGGAAAGGCGCCAGGGCGCCCAGGCGGAAAAGAGGCGCCCTGGCGTAGGCGCCCAGGCGCCAAAAGAGGCGCCAGGCGAAAAGGCGCCAGGGCGCCCAGGCGGAAAAGAGGCGCCCAGGCGGAATGGCGCCAGGGCGCCCAGGCGGAAAAGAGGCGCCCAGGCGAAAAAGAGGCGCCCAGGCGGAAAAGAGGCGCCCTGGCGTAGGCGCCCAGGCGCCAAAAGAGGCGCCAGGCGAAAAGGCGCCAGGGCGCCCAGGCGGAAAAGAGGCGCCCAGGCGGAATGGCGCCAGGGCGCCCAGGCGGAAAAGAGGCGCCCAGGCGAAAAAGAGGCGCCCAGGCGGAAAGGCGCCAGGGCGCCCAGGCGGAAAAGAGGCGCCCTGGCGTAGGCGCCCATGCGCCAAAAGAGGCACCCAGGCGAAAAGGCGCCAGGGCGCCCAGGCGGAAAAGAGGCGCCCAGGCGGAATGGCGCCAGGGCACCCAGGCGGAAAAGAGGCGCCCAGGCGGAAAAGAGGCGCCCTGGCGTAGGCGCCCAGGCGCCAAAAGAGGCGCCAGGCGAAAAGGCGCCAGGGCGCCCAGGCGGAAAAGAGGCGCCCAGGCGAAAAAGAGGCGCCCTGGCGGAAAAGAGGCGCCCTGGCGTAGGCGCCCAGGCGCCAAAAGAGGCACCCAGGCGAAAAGGCGCCAGGGCGCCCAGGCGGAAAAGAGGCGCCCAGGCGGAATGGCGCCAGGGCACCCAGGCGGAAAAGAGGCGCCCAGGCGAAAAAGAGGCGCCCAGGCGGAAAAGAGGCGCCCTGGCGTAGGCGCCCAGGCGCCAAAAGAGGCGCCCAGGCGAAAAGGCGCCAGGGCGCCCAGGCGAAGAGGCGCCAGGGCGCCCAGGTGGGAAAGAGGCGCCCAGGCGAAAAGGCGCCAGGGCGCCCAGGCAGAAAAGAGGCGCCCAGGCGAAAAAGAGGCGCCCAGGCAGAAAGGCGCCATGGCGCCCAGGCGGAAAAGAGGCGCCCTGGCCAGGCGGAAAAGAGGCGCCCAGGCGGAAAAGAGGTGCCCAGGCGAAAAAGAGTCGCCCAGGCCGAAAGGCGCCATGGCGCCCAGGCGGAAAAGAGGCGCCCACGCGAAAAGGCGCCAGGGCGCCAAGGCGGAAAACAGGCGCCCAGGCGGAAAGGTGCCAGGGCGCCCAGGCGGAAAAGAGGCGCCCAGGCGCGTGGGGGGCAAGGCGCCAGGCGCCAGGCACGCGCGGAGGCAAGGCGCGAGGCGCAAGGCGCCACGCGCGCGCGCGCGTGGGGGGCGAGGCGCCAGGCGCCAGGCGCCGGGCGCGCGTGGGGGGCAAGGCGCCAGGCGCCGGGCGCGCGCGTGGGGGGCGAGGCGCCAGGCGCCAGGCGCCGGGCGCGCGTGGGGGGCGAGGCGCCAGGCGCCAGGCGCCGGGCGCGCGTGGGGGGCAAGGCGCCAGGCGCCGGGCGCGCGCGCGTGGGGCGCCAGGCACCTGGCGGGCGGGCGCCCCCAGGAAGGGGTGCTGGCGCGCGATGGGGTTGCGCCCGTACGGACCGTGTGACAGTACAGACACTTTGGCGAAACCTCCTGCCCGAAGCGATTTTAGGCGTTCGGCTAGGTAGGTGACCCGGTTTTTTTCGCGTTTCTCGGCCGCTAGCCCCTTTTTTCGCGTTTTCGTGCGCGCGCCCCTCTTGACCTCGCACGCGCGCCGCGCGTCGCGTCCTTGTCCTTGTCCGCGTCCGCGTTCGCGTGTGTCGGCGATCACGGGCCCCGTGCATGGCTCGTCTCTGTGGACCATCGCCCCGCTCTTGTCCCTCTTTCGTGTTTGTGTGGCGCCCCGCCCCGTGCACCATTGCCGGCTGGCAGCAAGGTGCCTAGCCCCCCTTGCCGCCAGGCCTGTCCACCCCAAGGTGCTAAAGCCGCCAGGCACCTGTGCCGCCGAACCGTGCGTCCGTAAGCCGCTGCACGTGCGGCGGCCGGCCATGCCCGTGCTATTGACCCTGTGTGACAGTACAGACACTTTGGCGAAACCTCCTGGCCGACGGGGTTTTTGCGCCCACCTAGGTAGGGCGACCCCTTTTTTTTCGTGTCGCCTGTCCGTGTGTCCCTTTTTCGCCTTTTTCGGGTTCGTGTTTTCGTGTGCCGCCAAAAGCAAGCCCTGCGCTCGTCCCGTCCCGCTTGACCCGTGCATCCGCCGGTGCTGGCCTGCAAAATGCCTGTGAGCGACGCACGTGACCAGCAGCCCAGGCGAGTGTGCACGGGTGGCAGGC
>NW_027182237.1:45000-47500 GCF_029961685.1 Aristolochia californica
AGGCGCCCAGGCGGAAAAGAGGCGCCCTGGCGTAGGCGCCCAGGCGCCAAAAGAGGCGCCAGGCGAAAAGGCGCCAGGGCGCCCAGGCGGAAAAGAGGCGCCCAGGCGGAATGGCGCCAGGGCGCCCAGGCGGAAAAGAGGCGCCCAGGCGAAAAAGAGGCGCCCAGGCGGAAAGGCGCCAGGGCGCCCAGGCGGAAAAGAGGCGCCCTGGCGTAGGCGCCCATGCGCCAAAAGAGGCACCCAGGCGAAAAGGCGCCAGGGCGCCCAGGCGGAAAAGAGGCGCCCAGGCGGAATGGCGCCAGGGCACCCAGGCGGAAAAGAGGCGCCCTGGCGTAGGCGCCCAGGCGCCAAAAGAGGCGCCAGGCGAAAAGGCGCCAGGGCGCCCAGGCGGAAAAGAGGCGCCCAGGCGAAAAAGAGGCGCCCTGGCGGAAAAGAGGCGCCCTGGCGTAGGCGCCCAGGCGCCAAAAGAGGCACCCAGGCGAAAAGGCGCCAGGGCGCCCAGGCGGAAAAGAGGCGCCCAGGCGGAATGGCGCCAGGGCACCCAGGCG
Source organism: Aristolochia californica (assembly GCF_029961685.1). NCBI lineage: Eukaryota > Viridiplantae > Streptophyta > Magnoliopsida > Piperales > Aristolochiaceae > Aristolochia > Aristolochia californica. The sequence goes on from NW_027182237.1 coordinate 45,549, forward strand.
GAAAAGAGGCGCCCAGGCGAAAAAGAGGCGCCCAGGCGGAAAAGAGGCGCCCTGGCGTAGGCGCCCAGGCGCCAAAAGAGGCGCCCAGGCGAAAAGGCGCCAGGGCGCCCAGGCGAAGAGGCGCCAGGGCGCCCAGGTGGGAAAGAGGCGCCCAGGCGAAAAGGCGCCAGGGCGCCCAGGCAGAAAAGAGGCGCCCAGGCGAAAAAGAGGCGCCCAGGCAGAAAGGCGCCATGGCGCCCAGGCGGAAAAGAGGCGCCCTGGCCAGGCGGAAAAGAGGCGCCCAGGCGGAAAAGAGGTGCCCAGGCGAAAAAGAGTCGCCCAGGCCGAAAGGCGCCATGGCGCCCAGGCGGAAAAGAGGCGCCCACGCGAAAAGGCGCCAGGGCGCCAAGGCGGAAAACAGGCGCCCAGGCGGAAAGGTGCCAGGGCGCCCAGGCGGAAAAGAGGCGCCCAGGCGCGTGGGGGGCAAGGCGCCAGGCGCCAGGCACGCGCGGAGGCAAGGCGCCAGGCGCAAGGCGCCACGCGCGCGCGCGCGTGGGGGGCGAGGCGCAAGGCGCCACGCGCGCGCGCGCGTGGGGGGCGAGGCGCCAGGCGCCAGGCGCCGGGCGCGCGTGGGGGGCAAGGCGCCAGGCGCCGGGCGCGCGCGTGGGGGGCGAGGCGCCAGGCGCCAGGCGCCGGGCGCGCGTGGGGGGCAAGGCGCCAGGCGCCGGGCGCGCGCGCGTGGGGCGCCAGGCGCCTGGCGGGCGGGCGCCCCCAGGAAGGGGTGCTGGCGCGCGATGGGGTTGCGCCCGTACGGACCGTGTGACAGTACAGACACTTTGGCGAAACCTCCTGCCCGAAGCGATTTTAGGCGTTCGGCTAGGTAGGTGACCCGGTTTTTTTCGCGTTTCTCGGCCGCTAGCCCCTTTTTTCGCGTTTTCGTGCGCGCGCCCCTCTTGACCTCGCACGCGCGCCGCGCGTCGCGTCCTTGTCCTTGTCCGCGTCCGCGTTCGCGTGTGTCGGCGATCACGGGCCCCGTGCATGGCTCGTCTCTGTGGACCATCGCCCCGCTCTTGTCCCTCTTTCGTGTTTGTGTGGCGCCCCGCCCCGTGCACCATTGCCGGCTGGCAGCAAGGTGCCTAGCCCCCCTTGCCGCCAGGCCTGTCCACCCCAAGGTGCTAAAGCCGCCAGGCACCTGTGCCGCCGAACCGTGCGTCCGTAAGCCGCTGCACGTGCGGCGGCCGCCCATGCCCGTGCTATTGACCCTGTGTGACAGTACAGACACTTTGGCGAAACCTCCTGGCCGACGGGGTTTTTGCGCCCACCTAGGTAGGGCGACCCCTTTTTTTTCGTGTCGCCTGTCCGTGTGTCCCTTTTTCGCCTTTTTCGGGTTCGTGTTTTCGTGTGCCGCCAAAAGCAAGCCCTGCGCTCGTCCCGTCCCGCTTGACCCGTGCATCCGCCGGTGCTGGCCTGCAAAATGCCTGTGAGCGACGCACGTGACCAGCAGCCCAGGCGAGTGTGCACGGGTGGCAGGCGAAACGGGCGTGCGTGTCGCCAGTGTGTATGTCCCTTTTTCGCCTTTTTCGGGTTCGTGTTTTCGTGTGCCGCCAAAAGCAAGCCCTGCGCTCGTCCCGTCCCGCTTGACCCGTGCATCCGCCGGTGCTGGCCTGCAAAATGCCTATGAGCGACGCATGTGACCAGCAGCCCAGGCGAGTGTGCATGGGTGGCAGGCGAAACGGGCGCGCGTGTCGCCAGTGCGTATGTCCCTTTTTCGGGTTCGTGTTTTCGTGTGCCACCAAAAGCAAGCCTTGCGCTCGTCCCGTCCCGCTTGACCCGTGCATCCGCCGGTGCTGGCCTGCAAAATGCCTGTGAGCGACGCATGTGACCAGCTGCCCAGGCGAGTGTGCACGGGTGGCAGGCGAAACGGGCGTGTCGCCAGTGCGTATGTCCCTTTTTTGCCTTTTTCGGGTTCGTGT
>NW_027182237.1:87500-90000 GCF_029961685.1 Aristolochia californica
CAGGCGAAAAAGAGGCGCCCAGGCGGAAAGGCGCCAGGGCGCCCAGGCGGAAAAGAGGCGCCCTGGCGTAGGCGCCCAGGCGCCAAAAGAGGCGCCAGGCGAAAAGGCGCCAGGGCGCCCAGGCGGAAAAGAGGCGCCCAGGCGGAATGGCGCCAGGGCGCCCAGGCGGAAAAGAGGCGCCCAGGCGAAAAAGAGGCGCCCAGGCGGAAAAGAGGCGCCCTGGCGTAGGCGCCCAGGCGCCAAAAGAGGCGCCAGGCGAAAAGGCGCCAGGGCGCCCAGGCGGAAAAGAGGCGCCCAGGCGGAATGGCGCCAGGGCGCCCAGGCGGAAAAGAGGCGCCCAGGCGAAAAAGAGGCGCCCAGGCGGAAAGGCGCCAGGGCGCCCAGGCGGAAAAGAGGCGCCCTGGCGTAGGCGCCCATGCGCCAAAAGAGGCACCCAGGCGAAAAGGCGCCAGGGCGCCCAGGCGGAAAAGAGGCGCCCAGGCGGAATGGCGCCAGGGCACCCAGGCGGAAAAGAGGCACCCAGGCGGAAAAGAGGCGCCCTGGCGTAGGCGCCCAGGCGCCAAAAGAGGCGCCAGGCGAAAAGGCGCCAGGGCGCCCAGGCGGAAAAGAGGCGCCCAGGCGAAAAAGAGGCGCCCTGGCGGAAAAGAGGCGCCCTGGCGTAGGCGCCCAGGCGCCAAAAGAGGCACCCAGGCGAAAAGGCGCCAGGGCGCCCAGGCGGAAAAGAGGCGCCCAGGCGGAATGGCGCCAGGGCACCCAGGCGGAAAAGAGGCGCCCAGGCGAAAAAGAGGCGCCCAGGCGGAAAAGAGGCGCCCTGGCGTAGGCGCCCAGGCGCCAAAAGAGGCGCCCAGGCGAAAAGGCGCCAGGGCGCCCAGGCGAAGAGGCGCCAGGGCGCCCAGGTGGGAAAGAGGCGCCCAGGCGAAAAGGCGCCAGGGCGCCCAGGCAGAAAAGAGGCGCCCAGGCGAAAAAGAGGCGCCCAGGCAGAAAGGCGCCATGGCGCCCAGGCGGAAAAGAGGCGCCCTGGCCAGGCGGAAAAGAGGTGCCCAGGCGAAAAAGAGTCGCCCAGGCCGAAAGGCGCCATGGCGCCCAGGCGGAAAAGAGGCGCCCACGCGAAAAGGCGCCAGGGCGCCAAGGCGGAAAACAGGCGCCCAGGCGGAAAGGTGCCAGGGCGCCCAGGCGGAAAAGAGGCGCCCAGGCGCGTGGGGGGCAAGGCGCCAGGCGCCAGGCACGCGCGGAGGCAAGGCGCCACGCGCGCGCGCGCGTGGGGGGCGAGGCGCCAGGCGCCAGGCGCCGGGCGCGCGTGGGGGGCAAGGCGCCAGGCGCCGGGCGCGCGCGTGGGGGGCGAGGCGCCAGGCGCCAGGCGCCGGGCGCGCGTGGGGGGCAAGGCGCCAGGCGCCGGGCGCGCGCGCGTGGGGCGCCAGGCGCCTGGCGGGCGGGCGCCCCCAGGAAGGGGTGCTGGCGCGCGATGGGGTTGCGCCCGTACGGACCGTGTGACAGTACAGACACTTTGGCGAAACCTCCTGCCCGAAGCGATTTTAGGCGTTCGGCTAGGTAGGTGACCCGGTTTTTTTCGCGTTTCTCGGCCGCTAGCCCCTTTTTTCGCGTTTTCGTGCGCGCGCCCCTCTTGACCTCGCACGCGCGCCGCGCGTCGCGTCCTTGTCCTTGTCCGCGTCCGCGTTCGCGCGTGTCGGCGATCACGGGCCCCGTGCATGGCTCGTCTCTGTGGACCATCGCCCCGCTCTTGTCCCTCTTTCGTGTTTGTGTGGCGCCCCGCCCCGTGCACCATTGCCGGCTGGCAGCAAGGTGCCTAGCCCCCCTTGCCGCCAGGCCTGTCCACCCCAAGGTGCTAAAGCCGCCAGGCACCTGTGCCGCCGAACCGTGCGTCCGTAAGCCGCTGCACGTGCGGCGGCCGGCCATGCCCGTGCTATTGACCCTGTGTGACAGTACAGACACTTTGGCGAAACCTCCTGGCCGACGGGGTTTTTGCGCCCACCTAGGTAGGGCGACCCCTTTTTTTTCGTGTCGCCTGTCCGTGTGTCCCTTTTTCGCCTTTTTCGGGTTCGTGTTTTCGTGTGCCGCCAAAAGCAAGCCCTGCGCTCGTCCCGTCCCGCTTGACCCGTGCATCCGCCGGTGCTGGCCTGCAAAATGCCTGTGAGCGACGCACGTGACCAGCAGCCCAGGCGAGTGTGCACGGGTGGCAGGCGAAACGGGCGTGCGTGTCGCCAGTGTGTATGTCCCTTTTTCGCCTTTTTCGGGTTCGTGTTTTCGTGTGCCGCCAAAAGCAAGCCCTGCGCTCGTCCCGTCCCGCTTGACCCGTGCATCCGCCGGTGCTGGCCTGCAAAATGCCTATGAGCGACGCATGTGACCAGCAGCCCAGGCGAGTGTGCATGGGTGGCAGGCGAAACGGGCGCGCGTGTCGCCAGTGCGTATGTCCCTTTTTCGGGTTCGTGTTTTCGTGTGCCACCAAAAGCAAGCCTTGCGCTCGTCCCGTCCCGCTTGACCC
>NW_027182237.1:130000-132500 GCF_029961685.1 Aristolochia californica
GCCAGGGCGCCCAGGCGGAAAAGAGGCGCCCAGGCGGAAACGAGGCGCCCAGGCGAAAAAGAGGCGCCCAGGCGAAAAAGAGGCGCCCAGGCGGAAAGGCGCCAGGGCGCCCAGGCGGAAAAGAGGCGCCCTGGCGTACGCGCCCAGGCGCCAAAAGAGGCGCCAGGCGAAAAGGCGCCAGGGCGCCCAGGCGGAAAAGAGGCGCCCAGGCGGAATGGCGCCAGGGCGCCCAGGCGGAAAAGAGGCGCCCAGGCGAAAAAGAGGCGCCCAGGCGGAAAAGAGGCGCCCTGGCGTAGGCGCCCAGGCGCCAAAAGAGGCGCCAGGCGAAAAGGCGCCAGGGCGCCCAGGCGGAAAAGAGGCGCCCAGGCGGAATGGCGCCAGGGCGCCCAGGCGGAAAAGAGGCGCCCAGGCGAAAAAGAGGCGCCCAGGCGGAAAGGCGCCAGGGCGCCCAGGCGGAAAAGAGGCGCCCTGGCGTAGGCGCCCATGCGCCAAAAGAGGCACCCAGGCGAAAAGGCGCCAGGGCGCCCAGGCGGAAAAGAGGCGCCCAGGCGGAATGGCGCCAGGGCACCCAGGCGGAAAAGAGGCGCCCAGGCGGAAAAGAGGCGCCCTGGCGTAGGCGCCCAGGCGCCAAAAGAGGCGCCAGGCGAAAAGGCGCCAGGGCGCCCAGGCGGAAAAGAGGCGCCCAGGCGAAAAAGAGGCGCCCTGGCGGAAAAGAGGCGCCCTGGCGTAGGCGCCCAGGCGCCAAAAGAGGCACCCAGGCGAAAAGGCGCCAGGGCGCCCAGGCGGAAAAGAGGCGCCCAGGCGGAATGGCGCCAGGGCACCCAGGCGGAAAAGAGGCGCCCAGGCGAAAAAGAGGCGCCCAGGCGGAAAAGAGGCGCCCTGGCGTAGGCGCCCAGGCGCCAAAAGAGGCGCCCAGGCGAAAAGGCGCCAGGGCGCCCAGGCGAAGAGGCGCCAGGGCGCCCAGGTGGGAAAGAGGCGCCCAGGCGAAAAGGCGCCAGGGCGCCCAGGCAGAAAAGAGGCGCCCAGGCGAAAAAGAGGCGCCCAGGCAGAAAGGCGCCATGGCGCCCAGGCGGAAAAGAGGCGCCCTGGCCAGGCGGAAAAGAGGCGCCCAGGCGGAAAAGAGGTGCCCAGGCGAAAAAGAGTCGCCCAGGCCGAAAGGCGCCATGGCGCCCAGGCGGAAAAGAGGCGCCCACGCGAAAAGGCGCCAGGGCGCCAAGGCGGAAAACAGGCGCCCAGGCGGAAAGGTGCCAGGGCGCCCAGGCGGAAAAGAGGCGCCCAGGCGCGTGGGGGGCAAGGCGCCAGGCGCCAGGCACGCGCGGAGGCAAGGCGCCAGGCGCAAGGCGCCACGCGCGCGCGCGCGTGGGGGGCGAGGCGCAAGGCGCCACGCGCGCGCGCGCGTGGGGGGCGAGGCGCCAGGCGCCAGGCGCCGGGCGCGCGTGGGGGGCAAGGCGCCAGGCGCCGGGCGCGCGCGTGGGGGGCGAGGCGCCAGGCGCCAGGCGCCGGGCGCGCGTGGGGGGCAAGGCGCCAGGCGCCGGGCGCGCGCGCGTGGGGCGCCAGGCGCCTGGCGGGCGGGCGCCCCCAGGAAGGGGTGCTGGCGCGCGATGGGGTTGCGCCCGTACGGACCGTGTGACAGTACAGACACTTTGGCGAAACCTCCTGCCCGAAGCGATTTTAGGCGTTCGGCTAGGTAGGTGACCCGGTTTTTTTCGCGTTTCTCGGCCGCTAGCCCCTTTTTTCGCGTTTTCGTGCGCGCGCCCCTCTTGACCTCGCACGCGCGCCGCGCGTCGCGTCCTTGTCCTTGTCCGCGTCCGCGTTCGCGTGTGTCGGCGATCACGGGCCCCGTGCATGGCTCGTCTCTGTGGACCATCGCCCCGCTCTTGTCCCTCTTTCGTGTTTGTGTGGCGCCCCGCCCCGTGCACCATTGCCGGCTGGCAGCAAGGTGCCTAGCCCCCCTTGCCGCCAGGCCTGTCCACCCCAAGGTGCTAAAGCCGCCAGGCACCTGTGCCGCCGAACCGTGCGTCCGTAAGCCGCTGCACGTGCGGCGGCCGGCCATGCCCGTGCTATTGACCCTGTGTGACAGTACAGACACTTTGGCGAAACCTCCTGGCCGACGGGGTTTTTGCGCCCACCTAGGTAGGGCGACCCCTTTTTTTTTCGTGTCGCCTGTCCGTGTGTCCCTTTTTCGCCTTTTTCGGGTTCGTGTTTTTGTGTGCCGCCAAAAGCAAGCCCTGCGCTCGTCCCGTCCCGCTTGACCCGTGCATCCGCCGGTGCTGGCCTGCAAAATGCCTGTGAGCGACGCACGTGACCAGCAGCCCAGGCGAGTGTGCACGGGTGGCAGGCGAAACGGGCGTGCGTGTCGCCAGTGTGTATGTCCCTTTTTCGCCTTTTTCGGGTTCGTGTTTTCGTGTGCCGCCAAAAGCAAGCCCTGCGCTCGTCCCGTCCCGCTTGACCCGTGCATCCGCCGGTGCTGGCCTGCAAAATGCCTATGAGCGACGCATGT
>NW_027182238.1:0-14498 GCF_029961685.1 Aristolochia californica
CTGAATCTCATATATAAAAACTAAAAAGAGTTTACAATCCCTAAAAATTACTGACACTTTTTGGAATTATCTCTCTCTACATTTGTGCATTGTGCATTTCAATTTTAGATGTATACTTTTTTCTTAAATACAAACTTGAGTTTTCACTTTCCTTTCATATCGTAAAGAAAAAAAAGAGATAAAAGGCAAATAGATCACAAAAAAATGAAAATTTTAGAATTTATTTATGAAAATAATTTAAAGATATAAACAAACCGAAGTAAAGAAAATTTATTCACACACCACAAATGAACACAAAAATTTTGTTATCCATGTTTGGGAAATTCCACTAGTTCAACCCTAATAGCACGGAATTTTATTAGAAAAGAATTTTTCTACACATGTTTTAAAAAAGTGATAAGCATGCTTGAAACATGTTAAAGATGAAAATCACCAATGGATCAAAACCATTTAATGACAATAACATTAAATTCTCAAGTGAACATGCGGTGGGATATTTACCCGAGTCAAACAAACCATTATTTTGACCTTGACCTAAAAATCATAGAAGATTGTAAAGTGATTTATCATGCATAACGGGCTTTATTTTTGTAAGGAATGACTTTGGGATTGGGAGTCAACACTCAGATAATAATCGCCTGCCTCCCCCTTTTCTCGACGATTGCCGAACATGACATATAATTACTAAAAAGAGTTTACAATCCCTAAAAATTATAGAAACTTTTTGGAATTATCTCACTCTATATTTGTGCATTGTGCATTTCCATTTTAGATGTATACTTTTTTCTTAAATCAAAATAGGAGTTTTTACTTTCCCCTCATCTCGTAAAAGAAAAAAGAGATAAGAGGAAAATAGATCACAAAAAAATGAAAATTTTAGAATTTATGTATTGAAAGAATTTAAAGCAATAAAAAAATTTAAGTAAAGAAAATTTATTCACACAACACAAATGAACACAAAATTTTGTTATGCAAGTTTGGGTAATTCCACTTGTTCAACCCAAATACCTCGGAATTTTATAAGAAAGAGATTCTTCTAAAAAATTGTTAAAAAATAGATATGCATGCTTGAAAGAAGTTAAATATTCAAATGAGGTTGGATCCAAACCTTTTAAACAGAACAACTTTAAATTCGCAAGTGAACGTGCGGTGTGATATTTACCCGAGACAAACAAGCCATTATTTTGCCCATTTACAAAAAGCTGACCTAATGATCATAGATGATTGTTAAGTGATTTATCATGGGTAATGGGCAATGTTTTTGTAAGGAATGAGTTATGGATTGGGAGTCAACACTCACTTAAAGATCCCCGCCTCCCTCTTTTCCCGACGATTGTAGAACCAGATATGTAAAAACTAAAAAGAGTTTACAATCCCTAAAAATTACTAACACATTTTGGAAGGATCTCTCTCTACCTTTGTGCATCGTGCATTTCCACTTTAGATGTATACTTTTTTCTTAAATAAAAACTTGTGTTTTCACTTTCCTTTCATCTCGTAAACAAAAAAAATGAGATAAAAGGAAAATAGATCACGACAAAATGAAAATTTTAGAGTTTATTTATGGAACAAATTTAAAGCAATAAACAAATATAAGAGAAGAAAATTTTCACACACCAAAAATGAACACAAAACTTTTGTTATCCAAGTTTGGTAAATTCCACTAGTTCAACCCTAATAGCACAGAATTTTTTAAGAAAGAGATTTTTCTACACATGTTTTAAAAAATGGATATGCAAGCTTGAAACATGTTAATGATAAAAATCACCTATGAATCCAAACCTTTTAAAGAAGAATAAAATTAAATTCTCTAGTGAACGTGCGGTGGGATATTTACCCAAGTCAAACAAGCCATTATTTTGCCCATTTTCAAAAAGTTGACCTAACGATCATAGATGATTGTAAAGTGATTTATCATGTGTAACGGGCTATATTTTTCTAAGGAATGACTTATGGATTGGGAGTCCACACGGAGTTAAAAATCCACCACCTCCCCTTTTTCCCGATGATTGGAGTTTACAATCCCTAAAAATTACTGATAGTTTTTTGAATTATCTCTGTGTACATTTGTGTATTGTGCACTTCCATTTTAGATGTATCATTTTTTCTTAAATACAACCTTGAGTTTTCACTTTCCTTTCATCTCATAAAGAAAAAAAATAGATAAAAGGCAAATAGATCAAAACAAAATGAAAACATTAGTGTTTATGTATGGAAAGAACTTAAAGCAATAAACAAACAAAAGTAAAGAAAATTTATTCACACTCCACAAATGAACACAAAACTTTTGCTATCGGAATTTTGGAAATTCCACTAGTTTAACCCTAATAGCTCGGACTTTTACAAGAAAGAGATTTTTCTACACATGTTTTAAAATATGGATATGCATACTTGAAACATGTTAAAGTTGCAAATGACCCATGGATCCAAACCTTTTAATGAGAATAACATTAAATTCTCTAGTGAATGTGCGGTGGAATATTTACCGGAGTCAAACAAGCCATTATTTTGCTCATTTGCAAAAAGCTGACCTAACGATCATAGATTATCGTAAAGTGATTTATCATAAGTAACGGGCTATTTTTTTTAAGGAATGACTTATGGATTGGGATTCAACACTCACGTAAAAATCCCCCGCTTACCCTTTTTCCCGACGAACGCAAAACCTGATATATAAAAACTAAAAAGAGTTTACAATCCCTAAAAATTACAGACACTTCTTGGAATTAACTCTCTCTACATTTGTACATTTTCCATTTCCATCTCGTAAACAAAAAATAAGAGATGAAAGGAAAATAGGTCACAACAAAATAAAAATTTTAGAGTTTATGTATGGAAAGAATTTAAAGCAATAAAAAAATATATGTAAATAAAATTTATTCACACACCACAAATGAACACAACTTTTTTTATCCAAGTTTGGGAAATTCCACTAGTTCAACCTTAATAGTTCACAATTTTATATGAACGAGTTTTTTCTACACATGTTTTAAAAAATGGATATGCATGCTTGAAACATGTTAAAGATGGAAATCCCGAATGGATCCAAACCTGTTAAAGAGAATAACATTAAATTCTCAAGTGAACGTGCGGTGGAATATTTACCCGAGTCAAACAAGCCATTATTTTCCCCATTTTCAAAAAGTTGACCTAACGATCATAAATCAATGTAAAGTGATTTATCATGTGTAACGGATTATATTTTTTTAAGGAATGACTTATGGATTGGGAGTCAACACTCAGTTGAAATTCCCCTGCCTCCCCCTTTTCCTGATAATTATAGAACATGATATTTAAAAACTAAAAAGAGTTTACAATCCCTAAAAATTACATACACTTTTTGGAATTATCTCTCTCTACATTTGTGCACGGTGCATTTCCATTTTAGATGTATCCTTTTTTCTTAAATCAAAACTTGAGTTTTCATTGTGCCATCATCTCGGAAACAAAAAAAGAGATAAAAGGCAAAAAGATCACAACAAAATGAAAATTTTAGAGTTTATTTATGGAAATAATTTAAAGCAATAAACAAATGTAAGTAAATAAAATTTATTCATACACCACAAATGAACACAAAAGTTATGTTATCCAAGGTTGGGAAATTCCACTATTCAATCCTAATAACTCGGAATTTTATAAGAAGGAGATTTTTGTACACATGTTTTAAGAAATGGATATGCATTCTTGAAACATGTTAAAGATCCAAATGACCTGTCGATGCAAACCTTTTATAAATAATAACATTAAATTCTGAAGTGATTGTGCGGTGGGAAATTTACTCGAGTCAAACAAGCCATTATTTTGCCCATTTACAAAAGCTGACCTAACGATCATAAATTATTGTAAAGAAAATTTTCATGCTTAACGGGCTATATTTTTGTAAGGATTGACTTATGGATTGTGAGTCAACACTCACTTAAAAATCCCTTGCCTCCCCCTTTTCCCGAAGATTACAGAACCTAATATATAAAAACTAAATAGAGTTTACAATCTCTAAAAATTACAAACTCTTTTTGGAATTTTCTCTCTCTACCTTAGTGCATTGAGTATTTCCATTTTAAATGTATATTTTTTTCTTCAATCAAGACTTGAGTTTTCACTTTCCCTTCATTTCGTAAACAAAAAAAGAGATAAAAGGCAAATAGATCAAAACAAAATAAAAAATTTTGATTTTATTTATGGTTAAAATTTAATGCAATAAACAAATGTAAGTGAAGAACATTTATTAACACACCACAAACGAACAAAAAAGTTTTGTTGTCAGAGTTTGGCAAATTCCACTAGTTCAACCCAAATAGCTAGGAATTTTATATGAAAGAGAATTTTTTACACATGTTTTTCGAATGGATATGCATGCTTGAAACATGTTAAAGATCCAAATGACCTATCGATCCAAACCTTTTAAAAATAATAGCATTAAATTCTAAAGTGAAGGTGTGGTGGGATATTTACCCCAGTCAAACAAGCCATTATTTTGCCCATTTACAAAAAGCTGACCTAAAGTGATTTATCATGTGCAAGGGGCTATATTTTTTTAAGGAATGACTTATGGATTGGGAGTCCACACTCAAGTAAAAATCCCTTGCCTCCCCCTTTTCCCGACGATTGCAGAACTTGAAATATATAAACTAAAAAGAGTTTAAATTCCCTAAAAATTACAGACACTTTTGGGAATTATCTCTCCCTATATTTGTGCATTGTCCATTTCCATTTTAGATGTATACGTTTTTCTTAAATCAAAACTTGAGTTTTTACTTTCCCTATATCTCGTAAAAAAAAAAAAGAGATAAAAGGCAAGTAGATCACAACAAAATGAAAATTTTAGAGTTTATGTATGGAAAGAATTTAAAGCAATAAACAAATGTAAGTATAGAAAATTTATTCACACACCACAAATGAACACAAAACTTTTGTTATCCAAGTTTGGGAAATTCCACTAGTTCAACCCTAATAGCTTGAAATTTTATAAGTAATAGATTTTTCTACACATGTTTTAAAAAATAGATATGCATGTTTGAAACATGTTAAAGATGCAAATGACCTATGGGTCCAAACCTTTTAAAGAGAATAACATTAACTTCTCAAGTGAACGTGCGGTGGGATATTTTCCCAAGTCAAACAAGCCATTATTTTGCCCACTTACAAAATGCTGACCTAACGATCATAGATTATTGTCAAGTGATTTATCATGCGTATGGGGCTATATTTTTGTAAGGAATGACTTATGGATTGGGAGTCAACACTCAGTAAAAAATCCCCCGCCTACCCCTTTTCCCGAAGATTGCAAGACCTGATATATAAAAACTAAATAGAGTTTAGAATCCCTAAAAGTTACAAAGACTTTTTGGAATTATCTCTCTCTACATTTGTGCATTGTGCATTTCCATTTTAGATGTACACTTTTTTCTTATAATCAGAACAAGAGTTTTCCCTTTCCCTTCATCTAGGAATTAAAAAAATAGAGATAAAAGGCAAATAGAACACAAAAAAATGAAAATTTTAGAGTTGATGCATGGAAAGAATTTAAAGCAATAAATAAATGTTAGTAAAGAAAATTTATTCACACACCACAAACGAACACAAAAGTTTTGTTATTCAAGTTTGGAAAATTCTACTAGTTCAACCTTAATAGCTCGGAATTTTTTATGAAATAGTTTTTTCTTCATATGTTTTAAAAATTGGATATGCATTATTGAAACATGTTAAAGATGCAAATGGCATTTGGATCCAAACCTTTTAAAGAGAATAACATTAACTTGTCAAGTGAACGTGCGGTGGGATATTTTCTCGAGTCAAACATGCCATTATTTTGCCCATTTACAAAAAGCAGACCTAACGATCATGGATGGTTGTAAAGTGATTACTCATTTGTAATGGGCTATATTTTTTTATGGAATCACTTAAGGATTGGGAGGCATCACTCAGTTAAAAATCCCCCGCCTCCTCCTTTTCCTGATGATTGCAGAACCTGATATATAAAAACTAAAAAGAACTTACAATCCATAAAAATTATAGTCACGTTTTGGAATTATCTCCCTCTAAATTTGGACATTGTACATTTCCATTTTAGATGTATACTTTTTCCTTAAATCACAACTAGAGTTTTCACTTTCCCTTCATCTTGGAAACAAAACCAAAAAGAGATAAAAGGAAAATAGATCTCAACAAAATGAAAATTTTAGAGTTGATGTATGGAAATAATCTATAGCAATAAACAAATTTAAGTAAAGAAAAAATTTTTCACACACCAAAAATGATAAAAAAATTTATTTTATCCAAGTTTGGGAAATTCCAATAGTTCAACCCTAATAGGCTGGAATTTTATAAGAAAGAAGTTTTTCTACACATGTTTTAAAAAATGGATATACATGCTTGAAAGATGTTAAAGATGCAAATGATTGGGAGTGAACACCAGTTAAAAATCTCTCGCCTCCCCCTTTTCCCGACGATTGCAGAACCAGATATATAGAAACTAAAAAGAGTTTACAATCCCTAAAAATTACAGAAAATTCGTGGAATTATCTCTCTCTACATTTGTGCATTGTGAATTTCCCTTTTAGATGTAAACTTTTTTCTTACTTCAAAACTTGAGTTTTCACTTTCCCTTCATCTCGTGAACAAAAAAAGTGATAAAAGGCAAATAGATCACAACAAAATGAAAATTTTAGAGTTTATGTCTGGAAAGAATATAAAACAATAAACAAATGTAAGTAAAGAAAATTTATTCACACACCACAAATGAACTGAAAACATTTGTTATCCAAGTTTCAGAAATTCCACTAGTTCAACCCTAATAGCTCTGAATTTTATAAGAAAGAGATTTTTCTAGACATGTTTTAAAAAATGAATATGCATGATTGAAATATGTTAAAGACAAAAATGACATATGGATCCAAACCTATTAAAGAGAATAACAATAAATTCTCAAGTGAACGTGCGGTGGGATATTTACCCGAGTCAAACAAGCCATAATTTTGCCCATTTACAAAAGCTGACCTAACGATCATAGATGATTGTAAAGTGATTTATCATGAGTAACGGGCTATATGTTTATAAGGATTGACTAATGGATTTGGAGTCAACACTCAATTAAAAATCCCCCACCTCCCCATTTTCTCGACGATTGAAGAACCTGATATATAAAAACTAAAAAGAGTTTACAATCCCTAAAAGTTACTAACAATTTTTGGTATTATCTCTCTCTAAATTTGTGCATTTTGCATTTCCATTTTAGATGTATACTTTTTTCTTATATACAAACTTTAGTTTTCGCTTTCCCTTCATCTCGTAAACAAAAAAAAATGTGATAAAAGGTAAATAGATCACATGAAAATGTAAATTTTAGAGTTTATGTATGGAAAGAATTTAGAGAAATAAACAAATTTCAGTAAATAAAATTTATTCACACCCCACAATTGAACACAAAACTTTTGTTTTCAAAGTTTGGGAAATTCCACTAGTTCAACCCTAATAGCTCGAAATTTTATAAGAAATAAATTTTTCTACACATGTTTTAAAAAATGGATAAGCATGCTTGAAACAAGTTGAAGATGCAAATGACCTATGGATCCAAACCTTATAAAAAGAACAACATTAAATTCTCAAGTGAACGTGTGGTGGGATATTTACCCGGTTAAAAAAAGCCATTATTTTGCCCATTTACAAAAAGTTGACCTAACTATCATAGATGATTGTAAAGTGATATATCATGCGTAACGGGCAATATTTTTGTAAGAAATGACTTATGGATTGGGAGTCAACTCTCAGTTAAAAATCTTCCACCTCCCCCTTTTCCCGACAATTGCAGAACTAGATATATAAAAACTAAACGGAGATTACAATCCCTAAAAATTACATACAGTTTATTGAAAAATCTCTCTCTGCATTTGTGCATTTTGCATTTCCATTTTTGATGTATACTTTTTTCTTAAATCAAAACTTGACTTTTCACTTTCCCTTCATATCGTAAACAAAAAATGATATAAAAGGAAAATAGATCACAACAAAATGAAAATTTTAGAGTTTATGGATCGAAAGAATTGAAAGAAATAAACAAATGTATGTAAAGAAAATTTATTCACAAACCACAAGCGAACATAAAACTTTTGTTATCCAAGTTTGGGAAATTTCACTTTTTCAACCCTTAGGGCTTGGAATTTTATAAGAAACAGATTTTTCTACACAAGTTTTAAAAAAACGATCATAGATGATTGTAAAGTGATTTATCATGCGTAACAGACTATATATTAGTAAGGAATGACTTATGGATTGGGAGTAACCACTCAGTTAAAAAATCCCCCGCCTCCCCCTTTTCTCGACGATTGCAGAACCTGATATATAAAAACTGAAAAGAGTTTACAATTCCTAAAAATTACAGACAGTTTTTGGAATTATCTCTCTTTAAATTTTTGCATATTGCATGTTCTTTTTAGATATATACTTTTTTCTAAAATCAAAGCTTGAGTTTTCACTTTGCCTTCATCTCGTAAACAAAAAATGAGATAAAAGGCAAATAGATCACAACAAAATTAAAATTTTAGAGTTTATGTATGGAAAGAATTTAAATAAATAAATAAAATAAGTAAAGAAAATTTATTCACACACCACAAATGAACACAAAAGTTTTGTTATCCAAGTTGGGGAAATTCCACTTGTTCAACCCTAATAGCACGAAATTTTATAACAAAGAGATATTTTTACATATGTTTTAAAAAATGGATATGCATGTTTGAAACATGTGAATGATGCAGATGTCCTATGGATCCAAACCTTTTAAAGAGAATATCATTAAATTCTCAAGTGAACATACGGTGGAACATTTACCCGAGTCAAACTAGCCATTATTTTGCCCATTTACAAAAAGCTGACCTAAAGTGATTTATCATGTGCAACGGGCTATATTTTTGTAAGGAATGACTTATGGATTGGGAGTCCACACTCAAGTAAAAATCCCTTGCCTCCCCCTTTTCACGACGATTGCAGAACTTGAAATATATAAACTAAAAAGTGTTTAAATTAACTAAAAATTACCGACACTTTTGGGAATTATCTCTCCCTACATTTGTGCATTGTCCATTTCCATTTTAGATGCATACGTATTTCTTAAATCAAAAATTGAGTTTTTACTTTCCCTATATCTCGTAAACAAAAAAAAAAGAGATAAAAGGCAAATACATCACATCGAAATGAAAATTTTAGAGTTTATGTATGGAAAGAATTTAAAGCAATAAACAAATGTAAGTATAGAAAATTTATTCACACACCACAAATGAACACAAAACTTTTGTTATCCAAGTTTGGGAAATTCCACTAGTTCAACCCTAGTAGCTCGGAATTTTATAAGAAAGAGATTTTTCTACACATGTTTTAAAAAATAAATATGCATGTTTGAAACATGTTAAAGATGCAAATGACCTATGGGTCCAAACCTTTTAAAGAGAATAACATTAACTTCTCAAGTGAATGTGCGGTGGGATATTTTCCCAAGTCAAACAAGCCATTATTTTGCCCACTTACAAAAAGCTGACCTAACGATATTAGATTATTGTCATGTGATTTATCTTGCATATGGGGCTATTTCTTTGTAAGGAATGACTTATGGATTGGGAGTCAACACTCAATCAACAATCCCCCGCCTACCCCGTTTCCCGAAGATTGCAAGACCTGATATATAAAAACTAAAAAGAGTTTAAAATCCCTAAAAGTTACAAACACTTTTTGGAATTATCTCTCTCTACATTTTTGCATTGTGCATTTCCATTTTAGATGTACACTTTTTTCTTAATTCAGAACAAGAGCTTTCCCTTTCCCTTCATCTAGGAATTAAAAAAAAAGAGATAAAAGGCAAATAGAACACAAAAAAATGAAAATTTTAGAGTTTATGCATGGAAGGAATTTAAAGCAATAAATAAATGTTAGTAAAGAAAATTTACTCACACACCACAAACGAACACAAAAGTTTTGTTATTCAAGTTTGGGAAATTCTACTAGTTCAACCTTAATAGCTCAGAATTTTATATGAAAGAGTTTTTTCTTCATATGTTTTAAAAAATGGATATGCATGTTTGAAACATGTTAAAGATGCAAATGGCATTTGGATCCAAACCTTTTAAAGAGAATAACATTCACTTGTCGAGTGAACGTGCGGTGCGATATTTTCTCGAGTCAAACATGCCATTATTTTGCCCATTTACAAAAAGCAGACCTAACGATTATGGATGGTTGTAAAGTGATTTATCATGTGTAATGGGCTATATTTTTTTATGGAATCACTTAAGGATTGGGAGGCAACAGTCAGTCAAAAATCCCCTGCCTCCTCCTTTTCCTGACGTTTGCAGAACCTGATATATAAAAACTAAAAAGAACTTACAATCGATAAAAATTATAGTCACTTTTCTGAATTTTCTCGCTCTAAATTTGGGCATTGTACATTTCCATTTTAGATGTATACTTTTTCCTTAAATCAAAACTAGAGTTTTCACTTTCGCTTCATATCCGAAACAAAACCAAAAAGAGATAAAAGGAAAATAGATCTCAACAAAATGAAAATTTTAGAGTTGATGTATGGAAATAATCTATAGCAATAAACAAATTTAAGTAAAGAAAATTTATTCACACACCACAAATGATAACAAAATTTATTTTATCCAAGTTTGGGAAATTCCAATAGTTCAACCCTAATATGCTGGAATTTTATAAGAAAGAGGTTTTTCTACACATGTTTTAAAAAATGGATATACATGCTTGAAAGATGTTAAAGATGCAAATGATTGGGAGTGAACACTCAGTTAAAAATCTCTCGCCTCCCCCTTTTCTCGACGATTGCAGAACCAGATATATAAAAACTGAAAAGAGTTTACAATCCGTAAAAATTACAGAAACTTCTTGGAATTATCTCTCTCTACATTTGTGCATTGTGAATTTCCCTTTTAGATGTAAACTTTTTTCTTACTTCAAAACTTGAGTTTTTACTTTCCGTTCATCTCGTGAACAAAAAAAGAGATAAAAGGCAAATAGATCACAACAAAATGAAATTTTTAGAGTTTATGTCTGGAAAGAATATAAAACAATAAACAAATATAAGTAAAGAAAATTTATTCACACAACACAAATGAACTGAAAACATTTGTTATCGAAGTTTTGGAAATTCCACTAATTCAACCCTTATAGCTCGGAATTTTTATAAGAAAGAGATTTTTCTACACATGTTTTAAAAAATGAATATGCATGATTGAAATATGTTAAAGACGAAAATGACATATGGATCTAAACCTATTAAAGAGAATAACAATAAATTCTCAAGTGAACGTGCGGTGGGATATTTACCCAAGTCAATCAAGCCATAATTTTTCCCATTTACAAAAGCTGACCTAACGATCATAGATGATTGTAAAGTGATTTATCATGAGTAACGGGCTATATGTTTATAAGGATTGACTAATGGATTGGGAGTCAACACTCAATTAAAAATCCCCCACCCCCCCCTTTTCTCGACGATTGAAGAACCTGATATATAAAAACTAAAAAGAGTCTACAATCCCTAAAAGTTACTGACACTTTTTGGAATTATCTCTCTCTACATTTGTGCATTGTGCATTTCCATTTTAGATGTATACTTTTTTTCTTATATACAAACTTTAGTTTTCGCTTTCACTTCATCTCGTAAACAAAAAAAAAGAGATAAAAGGCAAATAGATCACATGAAAATGTAAATTTTAGAGTATATGTATGGAAAGAATTTGGAGAAATAAAAAAATGTCAGTAAATAAAATTTATTCACACCCCTCAAAAGAACACAAAACTTTTGTTTTCAAAGTTTGGGAAATTCCACTAGTTCAACCCTAATAGCTCGGAATTTTATAAGAAAAAATTTTTTCTACACATGTTTTAAAAAAAGGATAAGCATGCTTGAAACAAGTTGAAGATGAAAATGACCTATGGATCCAAACCTTATAAAAAGAATAACATTAAATTCTCAAGTGAACGTGTGGTGGGATATTTACCCGAGTCAAACAAGCCATTATTTTGCCCATTTACAAAAATTTGACCTAACGATCATAGATGATTGTAAAGTGATATATCATGCGTAACGGGCAACATTTTTGTAAGAAATGACTTATGGATTGGGAGTCAACTCTCAGTTAAAAATCTTCCACCTCCCCCTTTTCCCGACGATTGCAGAACCAGATATATAAAAACTAAACGGAGTTTACAATCCCTAAAAATTACATACTCTTTTTTGAGTAATCTCTCTCTGCATTTGTGCATTTTGCATTTCCATTTTAGATGTATACTTTTTTCTTAAATCAAAACTTGACTTTTCACTTTCCCTTCATATCCTAAACAAAAAAAGATATAAAAGGAAAATAGATCACAACAAAATGAAAATTTTAGAGTTTATGGATCGAAAGAATTGAAAGACATAAACAAATGTATGTAAAGAAAATTTTTTCACAAACCTCAAACGAACATAAAAGTTTTGTTATCCAAGTTTGGGAAATTCCACTTGTTCAACCCTTAGGGCTTGAAATTTTATAAGAAAGAGATTTTTCTACACAAGTTTTAAAAAAACGATCATAGATGATTGTAAAGTGATTTATCATGCATAAGGGACTATATATTAGTAAGGAATGACTTATGGATTGGGAGTAACCACTCAGTTAAAAATCCCCCGCCTCCCCCTTTTCTCGACGATTGCAGAGCCTAATATATAAAAACTAAAAAGAGTTTACAATTCCTAAAAATTACAGACAGTTTTTGGAATTATGTCTCTTTAAATTTTTGCATTGAGCATGTTCTTTTTAGATATATACTTTTTTCTAAAATCAAAGCTTGAGTTTTCACTTTGCCTTCATCTCGTAAACAAAAAATGAGATAAAAGTCAAATAGATCACAAAAAAATTAAAATTTTAGAGTTTATGTATGGAAAGAATTTAAATGAATAAAAAAATATAAGTAAAGAAAATTTATTCACACACCACAAATGAACACAAAAGTTTTGTTCTCCAAGTTGGGGAAATTCCACTTGTTCAACCCTAATAGCTCAAAATTTTATAACAAAGAGATATTTTTACACATGTTTTAAAAAATGGATATGCATGTTTGAAACATATGAATGATGCAAATGTCCTATGGATCCAAACCTTTTAAAGAGAATAACATTAAATTCTCAAGTGAACATACGGTGGAACATTTACCCGAGTCAAACTAGCCATTATTTTGCCCATTTACAAAAAGCTGACCTAAAGTGATTTATCATGTGCAACGGGCTATATTTTTGTAAGGAATGACTTATGGATTGGGAGTCCCCACTCAAGTAAAAATCCCTTGCCTCCCCCTTTTCCCGACGATTGCAGAACTTGAAATATATAAACTAAAAAGAGTTTAAATTCCCTAAAAATTACAGACACTTTTGGGAATTATCTCTCCCTATATTTGTGCATTGTTCATTTCCATTTTAGATGCATACGTTTTTCTTAAATCAAAACTTGAGTTTTTACTTTCCCTATATCTCGTAAACAAAAAAAAAAGAGTTAGAAGGCAAATACATCACATCAAAATGAAAATTTTAGAGTTTATGTATGGAAAGAATTTAAAGCAATAAACAAATGTAAGTATAGAAAATTTATTCACACACCACAAATGAACACAAAACTTTTGTTATCCAAGTTTGGGAAATTCCACTAGTTCAACCCTAATAGCTCGGAATTTTATAAGAAAGAGATTTTTCTACACATGTTTTAAAAAATAAATATGCATGTTTGAAACATGTTAACGATGCAAATGTCCTATGGATCCAAACCTTTTAAAGAGAATAACATTAAATTCTCAAGTGAACATACGGTGGAACATTTACCCGAGTCAAACTAGCCATTATTTTGCCCATTTACAAAAAGCTGACCTAAAGTGATTTATCATGTGCAACGGGCTATATTTTTGTAAGGAATGACTTATGGATTGGGAGTCCACACTCAAGTAAAAATCCCTTGCCTCCCCCTTTTCCCGACGATTGCAGAACTTGAAATATATAAACTAAAAAGAGTTTACAATCCCTAAAAATTACAGACACTTTTGGGAATTATCTCTCCCTACATTTGTGCATTGTCCATTTCCATTTTAGATGCATACGTTTTTCTTAAATCAAAACTTGAGTTTTCACTTTCCCTATATCTCGTAAAAAAAAAAAAAGAGATAAAAGGAATATAGATCTCAACAAAATGAAGATTTTAGAGTTTATGTATGGAAAGAATTTAAAGCAATAAACAAATGTAAGTATAGAAAATTTATTCACACACCACAAATGAACACAAAACTTTTGTTGTCCAAGAGTAGGAAATTCCACTAGTTCAACCCTAATAGCTCGGAATTTTATAAGAAAGAGATTTTTCTACACATGTTTTAAAAAATAGATATGCATGTTTGAAACATGTTAAAGATGCAAATGACCTATGGGTCCAAACCTTTTAAAGACAATAACATTAACTTCTCAAGTGAACGTG
>NW_027182239.1:0-14199 GCF_029961685.1 Aristolochia californica
GGGGAGCACACAACTAAAGGTCCAACAGGGTGGGTGGCGCTCGCTCACACCTTACAGCGTTTAGTTCGAATGAGCCGTTCTATATCCCGCCCTCCCTATGTGTCCGACCGGAACTAACCCACCTTGCCTCGGACACTGCCGGGGCTTCGCTTCGGACCTGCTTTCCTACCTGGAACATGAGTTGGACCCGAGCTCAACTAGGCAAATATAATCCACCCTATCTATATTCCCACCCCAAGGCCTCTTAAGCAAGCTGTAGGTTGGACTGGAGAAGCAGGCCGTGAAAAGTCAGAAGGGACGGGGAGAGATTGATCACTTATTCCTACCGGGTGGATGAGAACATTTCGACCATGTTTTTTGGATGATGTGCGTTCGAGTGGCTAATTTAGGCCATGTGAGGCCCATCGATTGATGGAGAACTATGGGGTTTCTTTCTTTTTGCTAAAGTGTTTAACAAGTGGGACTATTCAATCTGTAAGAGAGCGATGGGCTTCCTTGAAAGAAGCCCGAGCGAGTAATTAAACAATACTGACTAGGAGAAGTGACCCTCGGAATATAGACTTTAAAAGAGAGGATGCCTTTGTTTGGCCTTTTTCTTAGGCCTTTAGGATAGGGCATCAAGCCGCTAGCTCGACTGAAAGGAAGGAGCATCACATCATATTTCGAGGAGTAAACAAGCAGGAGAACGGAATAGGATTCATTCTGATTTAAGAGATTTTTGAAGTTTGAAATTAAAGAATGCTTCAGCGGGTCGCTATTCGTTTTCAGTTCTTTGATCCATTTCGTGGGGCAGAAGGGGTTTAGAAAGATGCTCGCCCGAAGCCTTGTTTCATAATCCATCATAATCCAAGGGAATTCAATAAGAAAGCTGGAACGAAGTTGATCCTTCGGGAATGAAAACTTACAGAGTGAGAACGAGAGGAATGAAACTGACCGTTCAAAGAGAGAAAGCTACCCATGCTCTGTTTAACCCAATCGAAGTGAAAGTCAAAGAAATTTCATAGAAAAAACAGTGAAATTAAAACATCTTTAATAAAGAAAACGTAGAAATTAAACATATCAAAGGGGAGAGAATGTCATTTTTGCATTTCCATTTCTTCTTCCCCTGGTGATCTTTAAGAAGTAGCTGCTTACTTCTTTGCTATTGAGCGGTAATCCCTATTTATTGTAGCTAAATTAAGCCAATTTGCTCACTGCTTTGAAGTGCTAAATTCTTCCCTTTAAGCCAATTACCCTCAGCCCCTAAGCTTGAAGCCAATTAGCCGGAAAGTGTAGTTCGAGCATTAAAAGTAAGCTAAGGCAAGCAATTCGAGTAGGAGTGAAAAGAGACTATGGGACTTGGTGGTAAGATATATAGAGATGTGGTCAAGTTCTACCAACAGAAGGTCTCTCTTTCGACGCTATACATGCTGCCGGACGTGAGGCGAACCCCAAATAGTCGGCTTAGTCTTGGACACAGATCGCTATGCTATAGAATGCCTGCCTAGTCGTCCCTTAGAGCTTGATGAAAGAGGTCTTGGCATCGTATATAAGAGTGTGCTCTTCTTTCCTCTATCAAAGGCCTTTCTAGGTAAAAGGTGCCATCATGGAAGATCTAATCTATCTCAAGGGGTAGGCACTCCCTAAGCCTAAGATAGGGACTCTATCCGAAGCGAATGTAAATGCGGGACCGACTGTGACCGCTTGACGATCCCGAATCGAGGAGCCTTTGAGTTCCAGATAAGTGGGATTAGGTCTAGCTGCCTGATGACATAGGATGGCGGTCTCCCCTTTGGAAGCGGGGTGAGAAGGATCCCCTATGTTATCCAAACATCCTAGAAAGCTCTTCTGGTTCCAAATGATCATGCCTTCATTCCTTGATCATTTCCGACTGATTCAGTTAAGCGCTCCCCATGCTGATTGATTTACTTATTGTTCTAGGAGGATTTCCACTCTTTCTTGTCCGCCCTATGAACTTATGAGTTCTATATCTTCTTATTTACGAACCACGGATTCTTATCCATATCCCATTCATGGACCATGGTTAGGTATATAAAGATCTAGCTGTGCCCCTGAGGAACAGGACAGTCTATGGTGCGTCTTGCTTTCGACCTTATATGGATCCCCTATTATCCAAGCAGTAAGGCCGGCAATGACAAGACCCAAAAGAAGGGCTCAGTCTTGGAAGCGCCTTCTTGGCCTGATAGATAGAAAGCTTGACCGCCCCTTAGAGTTTGCTGAAAGAGGTGGGTCCATCGTATATAAGAAGGATATCTTCCTTTCTTCCTAAAGTAGCTCCCTACTACGACTCGGACGGAGGAAGACTGATTTCGAGGGTAGGCATTCCCGTCCGCCCTTACACAGGGCTCCCTCCCCAAGCAAAGAGAAATGCGGTACCGGCTGTGATCACACGCTGGGCACAAATCCTAGAAAATTATGCTTCAGCTTAAACGGGGCAGAAGTCACTATCTGGCACACTAGGGAGGAGGTCTCATCTGAGGAAGGCGGATGATAGGATAGCCCTATCTTATCCAAACGGGCTAGCGACCCCCTCTTCTAATAGCCATTACAGTGCTCCTTCCCTCTCTTTCTCTCGGGATTCTCCATGCCACCAACTGCTATGAATGTCTCCATTTCAAGACGAATACCTTGAACTAGGGTTGGTGTGGCCATGCGGGCCGTTGCTTCTTCCTCTCTTTCTTTTAGCTTTTCTCTTTGTCTTTTTAGGGGATTCGCTCCATCTTAGGGAATCGCTTGGTTCCTTAATATGCCCTGTAGGTTGCTCGTTCCGTTAAATAACAGCTTTCCCTTTTGCTGCCTTCTTTCTTTGGGAGGTCTCCGACGGATGCGCCGGCCGGTAGGTGTAATAGCTACTACCTTAAATCCTTCCCAAGGAAGCAGCAGGTTGGAACATGCGGTACACCGGATGTGCTCCCCGATCACTGCACTGAGGGCGCTCGGGCCCCTCACTGGCTGGTGATGTAGTGAGGGTCCCTTCGCTCATCGTTTAGCGCGGGTTTCAGTTCCGTTCCGCTCTGTTTATGGAGACCCCGCTCCCATTTACACGATCCACCGTCTCTTCGCGTTCGTTTGCAACCGTTCATTCGATCCTGGCGGACTAAGTCTACATTGATGCTCCTACCTTGGTGGGCCTGGACTTTAAACTCCCCAGTTTCTCGAACCTTGGCCCGCTGACTAGCGCGGGAGTAGCTCTCCCGTGAAATCATGATCGTCCGTTTCCTTTCGCCCGGGAATTGCGTATATAGTTGAGCGAGCGTAGCTTCTCGTTTGGGGGCGCGCTATCTAAACAGTATCTTCTTGAATCCACGGCCCGCCGCAGGGAGTGGTGCGAGGCCTCCTTGCCCGGCCCGGAACAGCCAACGGGGACAGGCGGGAGAGCTGACTGGACCTCAGTGCGATGATGGCTTAAGACCCTCGCTCGCGGTTCCACTGGCAGAGTCATACGGCCATTCCCCGGCGACCCTGACGCCGGGTTAGCGGGTTTGATCCCCCCGCAGAAGTAGCAGGCAAGCTCGGCGGCGTTGAGCCAGCGTGCGATCCCCTCGGCTTTCATTTACTTGAGTAAGGCCTCGAGTTGCGTTCTGTGCTCCTTCAGTTCGGGGAGCTTCTCTGCAAACGCTCTCGGCTCGCTGATGCTTTAAGCTGGGTCTTCCCGAGAGGTTTCTCTCCAGCGATGATCCGAGTGAGGGTTTCGCTCGTTCCGCGGAAAGCTTTCTCTTACCCGCGTCGACGCTTGGGTGATGCCTGACCGTTGTCTCACGGATTGCGTTATGCAGCGCATGTTGTCGATTCGCTTGAGTTGAGCGAACAAAAGGGGTTTAAGGTGAAATCCTCCGAAAGACACCCTATTCGACCCGTTCCTGAAGCAGCCACACCAACCCTTAGGCTGCCGAAGGAGCAATCAAACGGCTGCGCTAACGCGAGGGTTGCACCACACCAACCCGGAGTTGCTTCTTCCCCTGCGATAATCGGATTCGGTAGAAGACGAGTCCGTTGAGGGATTGTTTCTTGTGCTATTAGGCATTTGTCAAGTGTCAGTCAACTACCTTTCTCAGCAAAAGTTGGAAGGCTTCGTTGAGCTAGAATAATCAATGAGCCGCGGTATCAAAAAGAAAAACAAAAGACTAGATTCCAGATCAAAAGTAGGTATCAAGGAAGGCCTTCTCAAAGGCACGGAGACCTTGTCTTTCAACTCAGCCACGGCCGAAAACCTCCATTTGATGAAGCTACTTCGTAAGCATCCAAATAGGGTCAAATCTAGGTCTATTCCGTTTAGATGATCAGTTGAGAACTTTGCGTGATGCTTGTCGGCATGAATGCCTGGGGGTGGGCACAGGCTTACTCTACGCCTTGGAGTAGCTAAGGTTCCAAGCTGAATCAAATAGAATTACCGGGGCTAATAAAAAGACCATGTCTCCCCGGTACATATGGCTAGAAAGGCTTTCACACTTCGAGGCCTTTGACAAAAAAAAACAGGTTCTCTTTTCTTTTTTTTATCTTCAGAATCTCAAGTTCAAAAAGTCATTTTAGCCAAACAAGCAAAGGAATGAGCGCCTCGCCTTTACTCTAATAAGGGCGTTAGCGCAGTGCGAGTTACGGAACACATTTTTGCTTTGCTATGCTACTAATACGCGTATTTGCTCTGCTATTCTGCCCTCACCTCTCCAGCTGGGCGTAGACTCTTATGGGAAGAACTGCTATCCGTGCGTCAGTTGTAATCTCTCCCTTGGTGTGTGGGTGGGGATTTCACACGACCCTTCTTCTTGCGGATAAAAAAGGGTGGCAGAAAAGGCATTTTTTGTAGCATGGAGGAGTTTGCTGACTTCATTCTGGTGGCCAGTCTGGTTGAGCTTCCTCTGGGTGGATCTGACTATACTTAGACCAAAAGCAAGGTGAAGCAAACATTCAGCGCAGGTTAGATCGCTTTCTTATATCCAATGATTGGGACATCACGTTTCCCCATCCAAAGAGCTAGTTCCCGATCCATCTCTGACCACCCCCAGCAAGCTACGCACACTTCTAGCGCACAAGCCCCTTTACTCTGCAGTAAGCGCACAAGCCCCCCTATGGAGTCAAGCTGGCTCGCTTCGCTTTGAGAAGCAAGTAACTTCACTTCAAGCTGGGTAAGGGAAGGCAAGGAAGTAACTGAGGGAAGGGACCTTTACCATTTCGCTTCTTCAAGCTAGTAGCCTTTGTGCGGCTGACTCCTGCCTTTCTCAATCATTATGATGAGTGCCACATCTCTAAGCCTCGATCTCAATCTGCTATGCTTACGCACAAGACTACCCCTCTTCCCGAAAGCTTCGCGGGCACTAAAGCTGCAAGTAAGCTCACGGGCATACGCGATAGGGCACTAAAGCTGCAAGTAAGCTCTCGGGCTCATGCTTGCTACTGCTCTCGGGCACGCACTGCGCTCCTGCTCCTCGCTCCGTTCAACTCGTGCTTCTTCTTCTCTATCTTATCTTAATTTCGTATATAATAACAGTGTCTTTCTTCATTTAGTAAGCTAGTTGATCGAGAAACCTGCGCCCAAAGTGCTTTCGCGAAAGCCGGTCACCGTTTGGCTAAGATCCTTGATGACTTATGAAGAAAGCCAGACTTCAAACAGTAGGGCAAAGAACATAACATTATAATATGAATGATATCTGAGAATAATAGCTAAGTGTAGCCTGTGACCTTCAAAGCTTGCTCAATTCTCCTTCCCTTTCCCTTCATATTCTGTTGAAACTCATTCCCCTACCCCGGCAACTCACTCTTTGCCAGTGAAGTCCTCCCACATCTTGACCCACTCGCTCGCTATCTACCTTCCCCACCGCCCTTCTTCAATAATTTCCGAGACCTTCGCAACACTAGACAAAGCGGTATCATTGCGTAATCTATCCCCAAAAGAATCAATAAGGCGGCCCACCGGGAGCCACGGGTCGAACCATAAATTAGTGGTGGACCCATCTCCAATGAGATGTCGGATACACCATGTAGCGAAGTCCCTAACACGAAGAATGCCTCGCCAAGCCCAAGAACAATCCCAAGGAATCTCTTTTTTCTTTTTTTATTATAATTAGAATGAATTATGAGAATAATTCTAATAATAGCTAAGCGGGCACTAAAGCTGCAAGTAAGCTCTCGGGCTCGGTTTTTCCTGAACCCATAGTTCTAGTTTCTCTCGAAATAAGATATTTCTTTTCTTCCGAAGTCGCATTTCCCGCAGCAGCATCCAAAGCAGCAGCTAAAGCCTCATTCCGGACTGAGACCGTAGAAGAGTAATCATTTACCTAGGTCACTTGCCGAATCTCAAGGTAGAGACGAAGCTTCCGAAGACCCTGAATCCACGGGTCCAGGTAATGTGAATAGATAGGTATAGGCCCTTTCGGCCTGACCGAACTGAAATCAAAGGGGCGCAACGGCTTTTCATAGGCGGAGGCTTGAGCGCTTTCTGGCTCGCTTCAAGCCTGAAAACGCAAGATGTTTTCTTTCTACTTGGCTAAGATGTCTTCTTTCTTTCATTCTCATTGATGAATGAATTTGCATTTCATTCTTTCATTATCTTTCTAAATTGATGAATGAATTTGCAAGGATGTCTTATTTCTTTCATTAGAATTTCTGAAATTCTTTACATTTCTTTCTTGAATTCTCATTTCTAAATTCCTTTTTGAACGAATTATATGTATAATTCTTCTTCTTTTTAAATCTATTTTACCCCGTTGCTTGTACTTTGATTGTCGAGATTGGGTTGGTGTTCAGTGTACCTATCTGTATCGAAAATCAAAGAATGAAATTACAATGAATGAAATTGAATTTCAAAAGAAAGAAAAAGAATGCCAAACGCGCTACGGCTTTCGCGCTTGAGTTTGATTGCTCCCTGCATTCGGGGTGAATGAGCCAGTTCCGTTCTAATCTGAACGGGACGGGATAGGACCAAGGGTAGGAGACTGATTAATCCGGGCGGAAGTCAGATATAGAATTAGGAATCACTTGACGTTTGACCTTGACAAAAGACAGCGCCTCCTCACTTACTAGCATACGATCAATTCTCTCCAGAATTCTATCTCTTCCTCTCCTTATCTTTGTCCAGGTGAAGAATCCACTTGATGGAGACCAGAAAGAAGAGGCTTTCCTGGAAAGATTAGAATTCCTCTATTAGATTAGCATTCCCCAATCTACCGCCGCTGCTATCTTAGACAACTATTGAAGTGAAGATCCAAAGGCGAACAGCCACCTAAACGAGTTCTGCGGCTACCGACGATCGCAAGTTTGGTTGGTAAGTAGGCTTTCGAGGCTCAACTACTTCACTAGCTGAGGCACTTCTAGCGGACCTACCGATCATGCAGGGGAATCCAGCAAGAATAGGCCAAAAAGCGTAGGCTTGTTTCCTGCGCTCACGCCTGCGAGCGAAGCGCTCAAAGCGATGCGAGCCAGCTTGTAGTAAGAGGGGGGCACTTGCAGCCTTATCTCGCGTTTTCACTGCCCGCCGTACGTGACTTAGCAAGCGTTTGGCATTCTTTTTCTTTCTTTGTTTTATTTCAGAATGAGAATTGAAGAAATGAATTGAATTGAATAAAGACGAATGAAAGAATGAAATGCAAATGAATGAAATGAGAATGAAAGAAAGAAGACATCCTTTCCTTGAAAATGAATGAATCAATGATAATGAAAGAAAGAAGACATCTGATCTTAGAAAGAAAGAAGTCTGACAAAGAATGAAATGACATTCATTGTCATTTCATTCTTTCTTTCATTTTCTTTTCTAAATGATAATGAAGAAAGAAAACTGTTAGAAATGAATGGTTCAATTCCGGGCATTTCCCACATCCCCCATGAGCTAATTTAGGGAGTCGTTCGGTGTCGGGCCGCTTGCGCTGTGTCCTTGGGACCCACCCCACCAGGACGAGGGAAAAAGAACCTCCGATCCTGTGTCCAATGTTTACTTAACCGGCTGAGCTAGCGAAGGTTCTCCCTTGTTTGTTTGTTGCCCTATTAGTAAGCAAGCGACATACTATCAAGTAAGGCGTGAATTGGGCCCTCTTAAGTAAGTTCGAAGCACTAAGAATAATTGGCTGCACTGGAGGTTCGCTACTGGTTGAACTAACTATAATTATAGGGCCCTTACTTCGCTACCGCTTGGTCCTTGCCAACTTACTAATAGGGCGCCTCTCGTTTCCAAGACCTGAATTGAGAAAGCTGCCAGGGATTCGAGAAAGATTGAATAGCTAACCGCATTCCGAGATCTCATGTCTTGCCGCGATTCCGGGAGCTGATGAAGAATCTTCGAGAAAGAAATGCCACCGGTCAAGAAGTGGCAGATCGCGATTATCTGGCGTAGCAGCTCTCTCTATGTGGAGGAGGTAATGAGGCACAGGAAGGCCGCCCTCCGCCCAGAACATATCAGGGCCGGGTCCTTGCTACTAAACTGCGTCATTTCGGGTTCGATTGGAAACAGAAATGGACCAACCGGCCGGAAAAGAAGGACCCGACCTATCGTGGCGTGGTAAAGGTATTGTCTGTGGTGTTACTACAAAGAAAGACCCTTATAGGGCATCGAACAGGTTCGACTCTAATCCTTCCCGAACCGAAGGTTCAATCTTTTTCAATGAAATGAAATTTCATTCAATGAAACCGTAGCGCGCGCGGTTAAACCAACGGTGACACGGTTGAACCTTTGCGAAGTATTGTTGGTTAATTACAACCTGAGCTGAGTGAGGGATCAGATAAACCGACGCGAAGTTGGGTCTCTATAATTTAGCGAAGTCAGGGGCTCTTGATTTTGTTCATTATAAAAGCTTGCCCCCGTTTACTACGTACGGTTACTTCTGTAGGAGCAGGAAGAACCGGAAGCGGGCTCCTCCACTCCTTCTATTCACTATTGCTTATAGGGCCCGGATCCTGCATTACCACCGGTCCAATTGGTGAATGCCACCACTAGGGTTGCTCCCGGAATTTCCCTGAACTATATCACCAAGTTCGGTTGCACCCGAAGGGCCTGATTTCTGCTCGTTCCCCTTAGAATAGAAAGGGATACCGGTAGCGAAGGTGAAAAGCGGGTGAAACGGACCAGAGTTCAACCAGTAGCGAAGGTATTGGACTCCCGGGGCAGTAGCTTTGTGAAGGCCGATCGAATCAGCGAGTGGAAGTGCTAGTAAAATAAAGCCTTCCTTGATCACTTATGGATTCCGGGCTGTGTGAAGAAAGGGCTTTTGTTCCCCTTTATCTTCAGCTGAGCTTTAGAGCCCTATTAGTAAGCCCTATATTAGTAAGGGGAGATAAGAGATCTCCACTCGGACACTACAGAGGTGCAATCTAGAGCGGACAGTAAGATCTTCCATTTCCGCTACTCTCGGCTTGACTGATTGATGATGGAGCGATTCATTCTCCTAAGTCCGGCGGGATAGAACTAATTTCTTTCCGATGTTGGAGTATGCTCTCCTAGGAAAAGGAGTTTTTCAATGCCTCTTTCTGACCCGGAAAACTACAATAGCAACTTTGGGTACCTGCCTTAGCAGCAGGGAGCACTGAGCAATGGGGGGGGGGATGAGCTGGCATTAGACTTTACGATTGAACACCCCAGACAAAAAACGTGAGCCTTTAAGCTGAAAAACCGCCCCATATGCGATAAGGGCGAGACGGCTTTGAAGCTGGGTTCGCCTCCTTAGCTTTAGAGAGAAGACAAGACGGCTAAGGAAGTCCGCTGCTATAATTCAAAAAAGAGAAATGAAAGAAAGAATGAAATGCAAATTCATTCAATTCTAATTCAAGAAAGAAGACATCCTTGCAAATTCATTCAATTCTAATTAAAGAAAGAATCCTTTGGCAAATGAATGAAATGAGAATGAATTTCTTAAATGAGAATGAAAGAAAGAAGACTATTTTCACTTGCAAATTCATGTTACAATTCATGAAATGCAATTCATTTCTTCAATGAGAATGAAAGAAAGAGAAAGATAAAGAAAGAAGACAAAGAATGAAATGACAATGAATGAAATGAATTTCTTCAATGATAATGAATTTCTTCAATGAGAATGAAAGAAAGAATTGAAGAAATTCTAATTCAAGAAAGAAGACATCCTTGTTGGACATCCTTGTAAATGAATGTTGAATTTCTTGGATCCAGTTTTTCTTTTTTGCGGTAGAGGAAATGGTGACAGAGGCCTAGTAAGAAGCACCGGGAGTTCTTTATTAAGTTATCGATCCAGTTGGAATTCTAACGGGCCCCGAACCACACTGATTACTTATCTTCATTCGCACTAAAGAACTGGTGTCTCACGCACGAGCAATTGGTTTTTCCGATGAGTGATAGCAAAGTCTACCTCGCTGTGAAGGTAGAGGAAGCGAGAGCACTCGCAGTTTACCCGGTTCCAGGGATAGATTCATCAGTAGCATATCAATATCGAGATAGCCCATTGTTCTGGTTTATATTCCCGGTTACTCGGCTCCAAAAGCACCAAGATTAACCAATTTAATCACAGGCAGACTTGTTTGATACGCCTAACAACCATCCATACATATGCGTATCCCCCAAGATCGCCCCTTATGGCGCGAGGGGTATAGGCTCTCCCTCTTGGGAAGAACAAGTCAAGCTCGTGGGTTGCCAGAGGTCACCTTAGCCAACGACCCACGGCGGGCGAAAGTCCTTGGAGGCTCGACTCCGCCCTCCCGCTCTGTCGTGCCGGAAAGGATAAGCCCGGGTCTGGCGGCTTATGGCCCCCAGGCTAACGGTCCAGCACGAAGTAGACCGGTACCCCTTTATCTGGACAGATTACCCCGTACCTTCCCTACTTAACGTCTGACCCTCTTAGCCCGCCCATCTGGGCAACTCCCAGGTGGGTACTGCCCCGTGTAGCTCGGGGTGGGGGGAGGCGGACTTTTTATGCGCCATGGGTCTCGGGCCATATTGAGCGCCATATCAAGCAGCTTATTAAGCGCCATATTTAGTGCCATATCATGCGCCTCGTATATAGCCCTTTCCAGCTCCCAATTATGCGACATACGTAGTGCCATATCAAAGGTATATTAAGCGCCTAGATGACTGTTACTCCTGTCACGTAGGATGACTCAAGTCCTGACATTTCCGAAGGTAAGGAGATAGCAGATTTTAGCTCTTATTATTATATTATGGTAGCCCTCAATAACCTCATAACCGGTGTTTCCTTCCCTATGTGCTCTGGGCGGATCGGGCAGGTCCTACCGGCCCAACCCGCCCCGCCCCCAAAAACAAAAAGAACATAGCGGGGAGTCGACCCATATATACTTGCTTAGAGGGCGGGGCTTGCCTCTTGCAGGGACACATGGGATCTTATGCGTCACGGCATGAACCTGACCTTGAGGTCTGTCGTGAGAAGAAAAGCAGCTGTTGGCCCTTTCCTCTTCCGCTCCCAGCAAGGGCCGGCAATAACTGCTTACCGGCGGTAGCCGAATTCTCCGGCTGGATTGGATCCTACTTTCTTTTCCCGACGAGGGAAAAAGTACCACAATTCATGCTCGGCTAGCCGGGCACAAAAGCTTTGACAGGGAAATTGGGCCTGGCAAGCAATTCATGACTGCTATAGTTACTGAAATTGAAACGGGGAAAACATGGAAAATCACCAATGTTTATGGCAGCAACTTTTGCTCTGGTAGAAGGGAGCTATGGAAGCACCCCAGGACTATAAAGCTAGCGCTCACGCCCCTTGTAGCAATAGGGCACTGCAACTGCTGGTTCGGCAATAAGCGCCCTCTGTAGTAAAGGTGCTCCGCCCCTTGTATACAGAGAGCCTACGGCGCCTCTTGCTACAAGGGGCGCAGCCCCTTGTAGCAAGAGAGCCATAGGCGAGAGCCATAGGCGCCTCTTGCTACAAGGGGCGTGTGCGGTGCCCCCTATGGCCTTTGGGCTTGTGCGCGTTGTGCCCGCGGGCAGCAAGTGCCCCCTATTACTACTTTGTGCTCCGCCCCTAGTATACAGAGAGCCTACGGCGCCTATTACTACTTGGGGCTTGTGCGCTTAATCTAGTCATTCTTCGAAAGGTTTTTCTCTACCATTACCATTAAGCTATTTCCGCCCACAGAGTCGAAGATGTTAGAGTTATCCATAATTGTTTAGCTCTGAGCATTCGGCCTCCCACCGCGAGACCCGGTTGGCAAACCGAAATACTACCCTTTTACTGTGCCGTTCCATAACAATTCTCTCATGATTTGATCTATACGCTCTTCCACCCCTGTCAAGGTTCTATCAAAGATTTCCCCACTTTTTGAAGTTTGACTCTTCCAGGGAGCGATAGCCACCGTACCGATTGCGGAAGTTCAATTATTCTTCGTTGGATTTGCTCTATGACCGCTTACCAGTCTTTCAGGCTTGTCTTTTCCCGGGGACTTACTTGACTTTATATGAATAGATTTCACTCCTAGCTGCACTGATGCCCATAATCTCTTTTTTTCTTTTCTGGGCTCTCTTCTCTTAGAGGAGCTTTTCAAAGAGTGAATTGCTGCTCCAGAGGCTCTGCAGAACTGCTCTAGAATTTCTCGGAGACCCTTCCTTGGATGATGCTTCCCCTACTAGTTTCGTGTAATCGGCGAAAAGCCAATGATTCATTGCTCTTGCTGTCGGGGCTAGAAGCATACATACCTGATCTCCCCCCTTCTTCCATTGCTCTGTTGAGTCATCTACCCAGGATTTCGGCATTCATTATGTATAGGTAGGGGGATTCACTGCAAATACTAGCTTCCTGGTCTGCGTCTGCCATTTACCATTGCAGCAATCCTTTGAAATGCAGGGCTCTTATTAAAGAAAGATTATTTGAAAGATGAATCTCAAATTTAGCCTGTCATATGCGCTGTCCATGTCCAGTTTGACTATCATCCGTCTTCTTTTCTTTTCCCTCGTTTGGCTTCATAGATTGCTTCTTGGACACTACATATGTTCTCCGTGATGCTTCTGTCCTTTTTTACCCTTCTTCCTTGCTGTGAATGAAGTTCTTTCTCCCCAATCTGTTTGCTATGACCTTTGTCGCTGTGGAAGGTCTGAATCTCTCTAACTTCTCAGGTCTGGTTTCCTTTGGGATCAGGGAGATAAATGATGAGTTTACTGACCCATTTCCCCTAAATTCCACTAGATCTCGTTGAAAGTAGTCCCGGAATAGGTTAACTTGAAAGCCGTCCGGGCCTGGGGCTTTATTTGGCTTGCTCTCGAATATTACCTAATAGTTTCAGTACTCACTGGTTCATCTTTGAATGTGTCATTCCCAGTGGATCCTATCTATTTTCCAGCATCCTTTCTTGGCTTGCTCTTCTATCACCTCTTCTCCATCCAGTTTTTTGCTGAAGAAAGAAGGTTGTTGCCTCGCCTCTTTCTCCTTCTTGATCTCGTCTCGTTTGTGGGTTCCCTGGTCATTCTGAATTGAAGCTATGAAGTTGGAATTTCGACGATTGACAATGCTTAGCAACCGTATTGAGAAATCGTCTGAGAATCTCTTCTTTTCCAGTTTCTAATGGTTGCTCTAATATACCCAGCTTCCTTCTCACATAGTTAATCTGTTGCATCCTATTTTGTGATTTACCTTTTTCTTATTTCAAGTTTCGTTCTTATATCCACTTCAGTCTTCCTTTCTTTCCTCCCTGTCTTTCTGGAAGCTCAAGGTCCAGGATTTGAGCTTTGCTTTGAGAAGACAGGAGGGTGAAACTTTTCCTTCTCCACTTGCTGCTGGATGGTTCAGAACACCCTGGATTCTCAAACCATGTCTGATCACATCTGAATGGAATGGGTCCCAGCTTTGGCCGTTCTAGGCAGTTATGTTCTACTGGCCTGTGATCAGAGACAAAACTTGGGATGACAGCCATCTAATTCTGCCCAGGAGCCCAGCTTCAAAAGAAGGCCACGCCGCAAGCGCACAAGCCCCAAGCCTACAATAGCAATAGTAGCCATGCGGGCCCCTTTACACAATAGGGGCGTGTGCGCTTAGCCCCAAAGCATAGGGGGCAACTAGCGCACAAGCCTTAGGGCACTTGACGCCCGGCGGCTTGTGCGCTAGCTGTGCCCGCTTTAGTGTGCGCTGTGCGTATGGCAGCAAGTGCCCGGCGGCTTGTGCGCTAGCGTAAGGCTCCCTCCCACTTCCCTCCGAGTCAGATTTTTTCCGGAATTGTTGTCAAGTGAAAATGGATAACTTCATTGTTGGAACTAAACTATTTGAACACGACGTTTCCTGGGGAGTCGGCATCCATTATGTGGAAGTTGGG
>NW_027182240.1:0-12500 GCF_029961685.1 Aristolochia californica
CCAGACCACACCCAACCTTTTCAGTCCACAGTGACGCTTCAGACTTTGCTATCGGTGGGGTATTGGTGCAAGAGGGACACCCCGTTGCATATGAGAGTAGAAAGCTTAATGAAACAGAGATGCAGCAGAGGCTGCCTATAAAGGGCCCTATTGTGTAAAGGCGCTTTATAGGCAGGCTTCAAGCCCTCTTCACTGACGCCCGCGGGCACTTGCAGCCCAAAGTCGCAATAGGCGCTTCAAGCCCACTTGCTGCCATGCGCACATGCCCCTCTCGCGCGTCAAGCTCTTAAGCGTCAGGGCTACGCACCTGACGCAATTGGTGCTTATCGCACTCTTGCTATCAGGTAGAAAGCCTCAAGCCTACAATCGCGGCCATAAAGCGCACACGCCATACTAGCGCACAAGCCAGCCTTAGGGCCCCCAAGCTATAAGGCTAGCGCACAAGCCTTAGGGCATAACGCGCACACGCCCGCGTAAGCTAGCGCACAAGCCTACGTAATGGGGGCACTTGACGCCCCTTTACCTTGTTGCAATAGGGCACTCTAAGTGCCCGCTGGCTTTGAGCGAGCGCATCCGCGCTCCGCTCACTGGCTCCACTGCGATTCTCCTCATAAAAGAAAGTCAGAAATCACGGATGGTCTCCGGCCTCAGGCAACATATAACAGTACGGTACACACCAACCCAATCTCGATGAGAAAGAAAAGAAAAAGCCCGGAAAAGAACCGATGACTGACGCACTCTACTCGTTACCACTGAACGACGAAGCCTGGAGCGGAAGGAGGGACTTGAACCCTCAACCTCAGCCTTGGCAAGGCTATGCTCTACCATTAAGCTATTTCCGCCAGCTCCGGTAGTGGCGAAGCACTACTGAGCAATTCACGTTTCACTTGATACGGACTACTTCTGTTTTCCGCCGGACCACACTCTTGATCTCCGATCGAGCTACGAGCACGAGTAGGTAGGCGGCTAGGGGGGCGGCTGGGAAGGAAAGGAGGGGGGACCTTTCTTTTTGCTTCGCGCCAGATGATGATTAGTGGGTCAGGGGAGGTCTGTGTGTGCTCTTTCTCACTATCACTAAAGGGGCGGGCCAGGCTGGGCTGCCTTTTCAATCAATCTCCGGCCGCTCTGTGCCGCTCTTTGTGCGATAAGTAAGGAGTCTTGGTCTCGGCCAAAAAAGGTGAGCGCTTAAGGCATTATTAAGAGTAGGGGGCATCGCACAAGCCTACGTAAGAGGGGAACTTTAATCCCTTGTAGCGAGAGTGCCATAGGGGGCCCCAAGCTATAAGGCTAGCGCACAAGCCCCCAAGCCTACAATAGCAATAGGCGCTTTATAAGCTCTATTGCGACTTTGGGCTTGATACCTGATAGCAAGAGTGCGATAAGCACCAATTGCGTCAGGTGCGTAGCCCAAAGTAGCAAGAGGGCCGTAGGCGCGCAAGGGCGTGTGCGCTAGCAGGCTTCAAGCCTACGCTTTTTGGCCTATTCTTGCTGGGGCGTCATTTCATTCTCGTAACGGGAGTGAGTGCATCGCAAGACCAGACAAGTGGCTCCCTCGCCTCGCAGCGGCGGCATCTGTCTTTTAAGTAAAGTCATTTTAAAAGACGGCTCCTCTTATTCTACGATAATCCAAGCAGCAGCTCCACGAGTCTGCTCGGAACCAGTCGATTCCTGAGCCAGCAAGCCCCAGTGAGCGGAGCGCGGATGCGCTCGCTGCTGCATCTAGCGCACAAGCCTTAGGGCATCGCACACGCCCCTTGTAGTAAGAGGCGCCGTAGGCTCTCTTACTACAAGGGGCTGCGCACCTTGTATACAGAGGAGGCCTATTTGAGCCCTATTGCGTAAAGGGGGCGTGTGCGAGCGCGAGACGGCTTTGAGCGAGCGCATCCGCGCTCCGCTCACTGGCTTCTGAATGCAGAATGTATACAATTGATTGAGGAAACTTGGAATGAAACTCCCAGGAATTTGACCTGCCTACTGCTTTAACCGAAGACTTGTACTAGTAGCAGTAGCAATTCAACAACGACTAAAGGCTCCGCGGATCGAAGGAAATGGCATTACAAAACAAGCAGGAAACACGTGAATGGGAAAGGAAGATTGGAACAAGCAATTGAGAGAGAACCACATGCAGAACACATAGAGGACTATAGTATGTATAGAAGATTGGAAGCTCAGGCAAGTGAGTCGCTGCGCCTACAATCTCGACAGTTGTGGTTAAAAGGTTTTTCTTTTTTCCACGCATCTATTAAGAAACGCAGAATCCACACTTTCATCAATTGAAATGCCCAACAGGCCAGGTTCTGGTTCAGCATGAGGAGATAAGGAAAGAAGTTATGAAATTGTTCTCACACTTATCCATCTTCTCAAGCCAACAGCATATAGCTGCAGTCCATCAATGAAAAAGTCCCCGGGGCACAAACCAAATTCTTCAATCTGGTAACCGGTAGCTGTTCATAGTAAAAAGCTACTGGACCAGATGGATTCCAACTGAACTTCAACTTCGGAAGACAGTGCTGTGCTGGAACATAATTATTAAGGACGACCTCCATCTCCATATGGTAATTGAAGTCGAACAGGAGCAGAGCAAACCAGGTGCAATTCAATCCTTCTTCCTTGCAATGATTCCCAAAAAAGCAAAACCTCACTAGACCGAGGCCCATTGCTATGGGGACTACACTGTATAAGAGAATGACTAAGGTAATTGCCAATAGATTGAAAGACAGGCTGGCCCTATTGCTACAAGGGCGCCTTCCTAATCTCATTTGGATAGGCAGAGATATTGATGATTGTCCCAAGGAGGCTTACCACTCAGCTGATAGATCAGGTGAGCCAGCCATGATCACTAAACTCGCCAAACCCTGCGATAATGTTAATCATAGGTTTCTATATGCTTAAGGAAAATTTGATTTGCAGAGTAGGGTACTCTAGTGTATTTATATACAATGGATAGCACCAATGATCCATGGACGATCTGTGGGGTTCATAAAAGGAACCAAACAAAGGTCTGCGACAAGGCTGTCCCCTCTCTCCATATCTCTACTTACTGGCTGGTTGCAGAGACATGAAATCGACTGCTCAAACATAGCTTCCAAGAGGGAAAACAGCAGGGCATTCAGATCTCTCCAGGAACCATGGCACCACTTATCTCACAGTTTGCAGATGACACTGTAATAATAACAAAGCCAGATAGAGAGACTGTTCGAGGCTTCAAAACTTTATTTAATGTTTTCCTTTAAGCCCCGGGGGGAAAACAAGACTTTTGTATACTTTGGTCATGTTACAAACCCCAGACGACGACGGATACTAAGACAACTGGGATTCAAAGAAGGATTAACAGATGATCTATGGACTGACTTGGCTTGGTCCCATATACCGTCAATCTATAACTAGTTGGAAGGGGCGCAACGAAACCAGGAAAAAATGCAGTCAAAAGGAGTCATTCATGGCTTAGCCTCAGTGGCAGACAACTACTTATTAAACATGTCTTATCGGCTTATACCAATCACATGGCTACCATACTACTGGCACAAATTGGTTTTAGGAAGGCCATCGACAGACTCTGCCGTACTTGTGGAGGGGAAGGAACAAGCAGAGAAAAACGATGAAATAGAATCTTGTCGTTGGTAGCCCAACCCAAGGAAGACGGGGGATTGGGTATACAACCGTTTGGTAATTACAACAGAGCGTTGAACGGCATGGAAATGGCTAGCATAGGATGAAGTTGGATGGAAACTCAAAAAAGAAAAAAGGGCTCTCGGCCGGAATCGCCCCATAGAGTCTCATACACTTATAGCTACGGCTTAGCAGCCTTCGCTTCCCGCCGCCTCGTTCCGTGCGTAAGCACTCCACTCGCTCTATTGAATATGCTCGTTCCTGAACGGAACTCTCTATTTCATATGTTTGTAGCTCGTGGAGTTCTCACAACTATACTCAAAGGGCTATCCTTTAAGGGCTCGTTCCGTGCTTATGAGCGAGTGGAGTCGCACTCCACTCGCTGCCTACTCTACTCGTCACCACGGGGTTCCCATCTACTGATCCCAATGAAACGATTTAAGCTCAACATCTATCTATCTGAAATAGAAGGTTGGGTTCGTTCGATGGGTCAACTAACATACGCATACTAAGAGTTTAATGGATGAAGATGTCCCCCTTCATCAATGAGAGAGACTTGGGGATGAAGATAGAAATCCCTAACATCTCGCTCTCGCCCCTATTCTCTCTTATAGGCCTCTCGGATCAATCGTCGAAAACCTACTGTTTGAGAAAGAGTAAAACGACCCCCTGTCACATTAATCTATTAATGAGAAATTTCATTAAATAGGGCCCTAATTTGTCCCTGCTCGAGAGAATGAAATGTGTCCGAAGTACCTTCATCGAAAAAGTGTTTTGGGGCCTAGCAATGGAAAAAATGTAATGACCGTCAATGCAAGCAATCTCTGAAGGAAGATAGCTCTATCTTCTCTGGGGGAGGAATGAATAGGTAGATCAATAAGTAGAGTGTTACCCGAACCCACTCACTGAACTATTCGCCAGTAGGTATGGGTAGGACTTATTCCGAGGCTCCCGACATACTCCTCAGTCGAGGGTGATTTTGAGTTTTCTTAGTTGTCAGCGAATGAAAGAAAACAAACTCTGCTCTGACTGAAAAAGGAAAAGAAAGATAGCTCAGGAAACAACCTAACGGAATAACTCCTTTGGCAGTATAAAACCAATAAAGCCATTGACAAGGCACTTTCTAACGCCCTCAGGGATAACACCTAAAGCAAAATACCCACAGTGCTCTCAATAAACGTCAGCCCTAAACGCGCGCGGAGCACGATAGAGAGGCCTAGAACGCACTAAAAGGCCTATGCAGAAGGGGACCAGAGGGCGGCGAAAACGCGCGTTTTTAGCCCGTTTAGCGCGGTCGGACCCGTGCTCAAACTCAAGCAAGCTCAAGACCGCTTTCGACGCTCTCAGCGGCCGGAGTCCCTACATACAAAGTGTAGCATTGCTTTCAAGATTTTTTTGGTGTGTGCGCTGGCTGCCCGCGAGCTGCAGAAGTCTAAGAGTGCCCGCGGGAATCCAAGTCAGCCAATCCCCTCAAGGGGGGCTTTCCTCTCAGTCGCCGAGGGCTCGCTACACAGGAACTTGCCAAAGGAAAATACTGTCAAAACTAGACCCCTCCTTACCTTACTCTCTAAAAAAGCCCTAAAAAGCCAAGGGCCAAGTCCCACCAGGCCGGTGCTGCATATGCACGCGACGGACACAAGAAGGCTGATTTCATAAACTAATGAATAATCCTATATTTGCGTGGTTAATGGAGGCACTACCTTACCTTGTAATTAATAATAAAGCAAGGGCTTCAAAGGGCGGCACCCTTTGTCGCCGGGCTTATTCTGCATTACAAAACGCAAAGAAAGGCCGGACGTCAGCAGAGAGCTAAAGACTCTAATGAGGTCCCATCATCCCAGTCAGTTCTCTGTCATTTCTTTGATGCAGTCAAAGTAAAAAAACATTTTAAAGTGACCATTAGCAGCGCGGCTGTGGTCCGGCATAACTCATACAGTATAGCGTCATGTTTAAATTGTTCGACCAGTTCGTCTCCAATAAACCAGTTTTCCACCATCCTTTCTTTAATCGAGGAAACAATGAAAACAGTAGTAGTCTTACTAGTGGTTCCACACCTCGTCGTCTGACCATGAGTCCCAGCGTCAAAAGGCGCTTTCCTAAAACCTGAAGTGCCACAGGAACCTCAACTAATCCATTTCCACTACTTTCACGACTTTCACGGCCGAAAAGATATTGGAAAAGCCCTTTTTCCAGACTAGAGGAAATTAACAGGGACTTTTTAAAAGGGCTAAATAAATAAAGGCTTTCCCTCCTTGGGCGGGACCCTTTCTCGCCCTTACGGAGTTTTTTCGAGTTACTCTCCGAAATGAAAGGTCGGGCAGGTTTCGAGTAGAGAGAGAGAAGGCCTAAACCAGTTCCGAGGGAAGGAGTTGTTCACCACAGCGGTTTCTTAAGCTCCAAGATCGTGTACGCTTTCCTATCCCAAACCGGGCCGAACCGGCCGGATCTATGCTTTTAATCTAGTCAAAGCTCTAGAAAATCTCATTTTGCTTACAGGCGGGCGGATTTTCGAGATTATATTATGCGGACCTCTGCTTTAGAGAATTCGGGGACGGAGCCTTATATTGTGGGGCATAACATGCTTCTTGCTCATGCGGCTGCTGTGAAACGCTACAAGGAGAAATACCAGGTATAGATTTAGCTTTTGAGAGACAAAACCGTTGCCAACTATTGTTTGGTTTGAACAGCATATGATCATGATCGACGGTGGTGATGTTTACTATTCTATAATCACAACCACTGGAAAGGATAAGAAATTTGTAACTTGCAAGAATGTTTACTATCCATCTTTCAAGACATGCACACATAAACAACCTTATTTGTCAAAATATTCGATCTGAGTATATCAACGTTACGGATGAATTGTCTTGGCAGGCCTCTCAAAAAGGCTCTATTGGAATAACCGTGGTGTCCCACAGGTTTGTGCCCTTCTCTGCATCGACGTCCAACAGTGATGCAGCTCAACGAGCTATCGACTTCATGTATGGATGGTGAGTCAAGCAAAATGAGAATCACTAGCCATGAGATCAAGGCACCGTTGCTCAATTTACTTAGTTAACAATTATTGCTTAATTGTTCGTTGGGGCTTGTGCGGGTTCATGGACCCATTAATCCATGGTGAATATCCACTTACCATGAGATCCCACGTTGGAGATCGGCTACCGAAATTCACCAAAGAACAGTCTCATATGGTTTTGGGCTCATTCGATTTCATCGGAGTAAATTACTACACAAAAATTATGCAACCGATGTTCCTTCGCCAAATAGTGTTAATGTCAGCTACACAACCGATTCCCGTTGCAATCTCACGGGTAATTCAAATAAACTCAAAAATCTCAGTTGATAGACTTCTACAGAAATGTTCTTTGCCCCCATCTTTGATTTTCCACATGCCACAGCCTGACTATTTTCTCCTATTATTGCTAGAGACCAGCGACCTCCTGAATTCATTTCGGGGCTGCTGACTCCAACGGGTTGTTGATAATAAAATCAAGGGTGCAAATAGAGTTAATATAGGTTTTATATCTACTAGTATACACGTATAACTGAGCAATTCTTCTTTGACAGTGGAGCGTAATGGGAATCACCATTGGCCCTCAGGTAAGAGTTTAGTTTCTTGACTTTGATAGGCTCTGGAAATCAAAAGTGAAATGAAAGAGAGGGCATTAGCTGTACAGATTATACTGCAAATATCTGGTGCATGGTCTTGAGGCTCTGACCCTCTCTATAGATGGTGGACCCCACTTATCATCACCAGTTTATGGTCATCAAACAGTTGCTTCTACCAAGTGCAACTGTCTAAGTTGTAGACATCTCGTATGCATGCAAGATATGTAGCTATATGCATTTGTTGTGTGGATGTATATAGACAGAAAATTTGTGGAATACATACACGCAACCTTGTGTTATCTCATAAAAAATTGCATGCAGGCTACTTCAAGTTGGCTCTATGTCTACCCACGAGGAATAAAAAAAGCAAAATTCTGTAGTTTTTCTTTGCTCTGAATTTGATGATTGCAGATGCCTTAATAGTAAACGGGCGTTAGCACAGCAAGCTGGCGGCCAGCTCTGGCCTTAAGCTTGCCGCGCCTACCGCCCCTTTTGCTATAAGGGCAGCTCACGCGGGTCTCAGAGGATCGCATGCGCCTCGATCGAAATTCTCATTCGCCCCAGAACCGGCCAACTTAGACCTGGCGAAGATACCTGCCATGAGGAAAGGTCTGCGATTTTCGCAGGTTTTTTTGCAAGCTTTCAAAATGGAATAAGCTTTTAGACGAGACTATAAGGAAGGCATTCAAAAGCTATATGATTCGATGCCCAGAAGAAGTTTCGCCCGTTTATTTAAAAAATGCGAAGTATCTTCCAGATATATAAATACTTGGATTTCAAATATGCAAGCTGCTCATATATCCCGCTGCCCGGGACATAAACTCCACGAATGTCTAAAGCACCGGCCTATAGTTCTCGAGAAACTTGAATCAGCAAGGAAAGGACTTGCTCCTGAGCTTGAGCTATGCTTTCTTCCCGTTTTTTCTTGGAAGGCGAGGCGAGCGAAGTGAGAAAGAAGGAATCGTTGAACGACCGAGCTGAAGGTGGAGCCAAGACGAGTTAGCTCCTTTCTCTGAAAGACGAGATCCTCTTTCTGTACGAGGAGAACAACTTATTAGGGTTGGACCTGACCTGCCTACTTACAAAGCGTTAGAAGCCCTTTTAGAGGCCTTTTTCAAATCAGGAGTGTTCCCTAGCTCCCTAGCTTGATTCTTCCTTTGCTTCCGTCGCTCAGTGCATCCGCACCACCGCACTACCGCCCCTGAGAGACTTTCTGAAAAAACTGTCTATCTATCAATCACCCTTGCTCGGTTGCTCAGTGCTTCCGGGCTTCCGCACCAGGGGGCTTCCGCCTATCACACACTTTCTGTCTATCTATCTCTCTCTCTTGCTCGGTGTGCTCGTTACTCGGTAAGCTCGTCGTTACTCGTTTAGCTCGGTAAGCTCGGCAAGCAAGTAAGTAATTAGTCCTCTTCGTTTAGTTAGGAAAAAGCTTTTTATTTTACGAAAAAACAAAACAAAGAAAAGAAAATGAAAGAAAGAATGAAATGACAATGAATTACATTTCATTCTTTGTCAGACTTCTTTCTTTCTAAGATCAGATGTCTTCTTTCTTTCATTATCATTGATTCATTCATTTGCAAGGATGTCTTCTTTCTTGAATTAGAATTTCATTCATTTGCATTTCATTCTTTCATTCTCATTTCTTCAATTCTTTCTTTCATAAATTCTTTCTTTAATTTCTCTTTTTTGAAAGAATTTCTCTTTTCGTTATGGTAATGCAATGCAAGAGGTCGGAAATCAGGTTGTTTCTGATGATGAAAAGAGCTTTTATGTTATGGGTACACTTGTACTCCGGCTAATAAGGGAAAGGTTTTTTTTTTCAAATCAAAGTTTGACTCTGAATCCTTAGATCCTTAGCGCAAGCGCTAAGTAAGCAAGCTACCTTATGTAATAAAAAACCGAGGAAAAGAACGTCAAGTAGAAAGGAACAAGGTCTACGGCACGATCACTATATCTTTTCTTTTTCTTTATCTCTCCTCTATGGAAAGAGGGGATGATACGTG
This sequence comes from Aristolochia californica, assembly GCF_029961685.1. NCBI lineage: Eukaryota > Viridiplantae > Streptophyta > Magnoliopsida > Piperales > Aristolochiaceae > Aristolochia > Aristolochia californica. The sequence goes on from NW_027182240.1 coordinate 9,225, forward strand.
GTATACCTGATCGGGTCAACGAGACGTACGTAAGTCGACATAGCTCCATGTATATGTTCTTTGGAGCTAGAACCCATCAATTGAATGGAATGAAATAATGGTGAGCCTAGGGCAACGAACATGGCGGAAGAGTGTCTATACAAAGCCCTTCTCTTCTTCACTCTTTGAGGCAATGCACCCTTTGAATGGTACTTGATTCATAAAGAATGAATCTGTTGGTTAGAAGTTATACGGACTTTATAAAAAAGAAAAAAAGGAAATGCCACGCTCCGCGTGTCACGAGATATGGGGTGTTCTAATCGAAGGGTCATGCCTCTCGGGCTGACCTATGCACCAGCCAGCCTGTGTGGTGGCGAACACGCTGTGCTGTAAGCTAAGCTGTTCACCTTGTAGACGGAGATATAGAAAGTGTGCCGTGCGTGATTCATAAGATTCTATAGTGGCGCCAGTCTATTATTTCACTTAGCCCGCCTCTCCCATGACTTTCCGGGGACCAACCAACCCGGATCTGCCCTCGCAAGTCTCTCCGCATTTTGGGAGCAGAGCATGCAAAATCGAGCCAAAAAAATGAATTTCTGAAAGAATGAAATTCAATTCATTTCTTCAATTCTCATTCTGAAATAAAACAAAGAAAGAAAAAGAATGCCAAACGCTTGCTAAGTCACGTACGGCGGGCAGTGAAAACGCGAGATAAGGCTGCAAGTGCCCCCCTCTTACTACAAGCTGGCTCGCATCGCTTTGAGCGCTTCGCTCGCAGGCGTGAGCGCAGGAAACAAGCCTACGCTTTTTGGCCTATTCTTGCTGGATTCCCCTGCATGATCGGTAGGTCCGCTAGAAGTGCCTCAGCTAGTGAAGTAGTTGAGCCTCGAAAGCCTACTTACCAACCAAACTTGCGATCGTCGGTAGCCGCAGAACTCGTTTAGGTGGCTGTTCGCCTTTGGATCTTCACTTCAATAGTTGTCTAAGATAGCAGCGGCGGTAGATTGGGGAATGCTAATCTAATAGAGGAATTCTAATCTTTCCAGGAAAGCCTCTTCTTTCTGGTCTCCATCAAGTGGATTCTTCACCTGGACAAAGATAAGGAGAGGAAGAGATAGAATTCTGGAGAGAATTGATCGTATGCTAGTAAGTGAGGAGGCGCTGTCTTTTGTCAAGGTCAAACGTCAAGTGATTCCTAATTCTATATCTGACTTCCGCCCGGATTAATCAGTCTCCTACCCTTGGTCCTATCCCGTCCCGTTCAGATTAGAACGGAACTGGCTCATTCACCCCGAATGCAGGGAGCAATCAAACTCAAGCGCGAAAGCCGTAGCGCGTTTGGCATTCTTTTTCTTTCTTTTGAAATTCAATTTCATTCATTGTAATTTCATTCTTTGATTTTCGATACAGATAGGTACACTGAACACCAACCCAATCTCGACAATCAAAGTACAAGCAACGGGGTAAAATAGATTTAAAAAGAAGAAGAATTATACATATAATTCGTTCAAAAAGGAATTTAGAAATGAGAATTCAAGAAAGAAATGTAAAGAATTTCAGAAATTCTAATGAAAGAAATAAGACATCCTTGCAAATTCATTCATCAATTTAGAAAGATAATGAAAGAATGAAATGCAAATTCATTCATCAATGAGAATGAAAGAAAGAAGACATCTTAGCCAAGTAGAAAGAAAACATCTTGCGTTTTCAGGCTTGAAGCGAGCCAGAAAGCGCTCAAGCCTCCGCCTATGAAAAGCCGTTGCGCCCCTTTGATTTCAGTTCGGTCAGGCCGAAAGGGCCTATACCTATCTATTCACATTACCTGGACCCGTGGATTCAGGGTCTTCGGAAGCTTCGTCTCTACCTTGAGATTCGGCAAGTGACCTAGGTAAATGATTACTCTTCTACGGTCTCAGTCCGGAATGAGGCTTTAGCTGCTGCTTTGGATGCTGCTGCGGGAAATGCGACTTCGGAAGAAAAGAAATATCTTATTTCGAGAGAAACTAGAACTATGGGTTCAGGAAAAACCGAGCCCGAGAGCTTACTTGCAGCTTTAGTGCCCGCTTAGCTATTATTAGAATTATTCTCATAATTCATTCTAATTATAATAAAAAAAGAAAAAAGAGATTCCTTGGGATTGTTCTTGGGCTTGGCGAGGCATTCTTCGTGTTAGGGACTTCGCTACATGGTGTATCCGACATCTCATTGGAGATGGGTCCACCACTAATTTATGGTTCGACCCGTGGCTCCCGGTGGGCCGCCTTATTGATTCTTTTGGGGATAGATTACGCAATGATACCGCTTTGTCTAGTGTTGCGAAGGTCTCGGAAATTATTGAAGAAGGGCGGTGGGGAAGGTAGATAGCGAGCGAGTGGGTCAAGATGTGGGAGGACTTCACTGGCAAAGAGTGAGTTGCCGGGGTAGGGGAATGAGTTTCAACAGAATATGAAGGGAAAGGGAAGGAGAATTGAGCAAGCTTTGAAGGTCACAGGCTACACTTAGCTATTATTCTCAGATATCATTCATATTATAATGTTATGTTCTTTGCCCTACTGTTTGAAGTCTGGCTTTCTTCATAAGTCATCAAGGATCTTAGCCAAACGGTGACCGGCTTTCGCGAAAGCACTTTGGGCGCAGGTTTCTCGATCAACTAGCTTACTAAATGAAGAAAGACACTGTTATTATATACGAAATTAAGATAAGATAGAGAAGAAGAAGCACGAGTTGAACGGAGCGAGGAGCAGGAGCGCAGTGCGTGCCCGAGAGCAGTAGCAAGCATGAGCCCGAGAGCTTACTTGCAGCTTTAGTGCCCTATCGCGTATGCCCGTGAGCTTACTTGCAGCTTTAGTGCCCGCGAAGCTTTCGGGAAGAGGGGTAGTCTTGTGCGTAAGCATAGCAGATTGAGATCGAGGCTTAGAGATGTGGCACTCATCATAATGATTGAGAAAGGCAGGAGTCAGCCGCACAAAGGCTACTAGCTTGAAGAAGCGAAATGGTAAAGGTCCCTTCCCTCAGTTACTTCCTTGCCTTCCCTTACCCAGCTTGAAGTGAAGTTACTTGCTTCTCAAAGCGAAGCGAGCCAGCTTGACTCCATAGGGGGGCTTGTGCGCTTACTGCAGAGTAAAGGGGCTTGTGCGCTAGAAGTGTGCGTAGCTTGCTGGGGGTGGTCAGAGATGGATCGGGAACTAGCTCTTTGGATGGGGAAACGTGATGTCCCAATCATTGGATATAAGAAAGCGATCTAACCTGCGCTGAATGTTTGCTTCACCTTGCTTTTGGTCTAAGTATAGTCAGATC
>NW_027182241.1:0-13385 GCF_029961685.1 Aristolochia californica
ACAATGTGGTCCACGTGGAAACTGCCAAGAACATATGGGACACTTGTGCCAAGCTTTACTCAAGCACTGCTTCATTACAAAAAATATATGATGTCTTACAAAACATGCTGCATACGAAACATGGAGATAATATTCACGAATTTTTGGCATGGTTTTGCGGTCTTCTTCAAGAATGGAAACTAGCTCAGCCATATTCCACTGATATTGCCGTTCAAGAACGACAAAGAGAAGCTTTGGCAGCAGCCATTTGCTTATCGAATATTAAACCATACCTTGAGGTGGCCAAAACTCAACTTCTAAGTTCTTCTGCACTTCCATCTTTCGATGATATTAGTGCTACATTACTTAGGATACCGGATCCATCCCCTCCTTCTCCTATTGATGCTCCATCGGTGATGTTCTCTGGCAATCGGGGAACATCTTCCTCATCCCGAGGACGGGGCAGAAATATGAGAGGGGGTCAAAAATTTTCTTTACTTACATTTGTTATTATTTTAAATTTTTTCCGTACTTGAACTCCAAAATTTTACTTTTGTTGTGATCTATTTGCCTTTTTGGTTTATGGGATGAAGGGAGAGCAAAAACTCAAAGTTTTGTTTTAAGAAAAAAGAGTATATCTAGAATGGAAATGCACAATGCACAAATGTAGAGAGATAATTACAAAGAGTTTCTGTAATTTTTAGGGATTGCAAGCTCTTCTTAGTTTTTATATATCAGGTTTTGTAATCGTCGGCAAAAAGGGGGTGGCAGGGATTTTTAACTGAGTCTTGACTCCCAATCCATAAGTCATTTCTTAGGGTAATATAGCCCGTTATGCATGATAAATCACTTTACAATCATCTATGATCGTTGGGTCAGCTTTTTGTGGGTGGGGAAAATAATGGCTTGTTTGACTCGGGTAAATATCCCATCGCATGTTCACTTGAGAATTTAATGAGCGTTTGTTATTCTCTTCAAAAGCTTTGGATCCATAGGTGATTTGCATCTTTAACATGTTTCAAACATGCAAATCCATTTTTTAAGCATGTGTGGAGGAAATCCTTTCTTATAAAATTCCAAGCTGTTAGGGTTGAACTAGTGGAATTTCCCAAACTTGGACAACAAAATTTTTGTATTCATTTGTGGTATGTGAATAAATTTTCTTTTCTTACATTTGTTATTGTTTTAAATTTTTTTCCGTACATGAACTCTAAAATTTTCATTTTGTTATGATCTATTTGCCGTTTTGGTTTACGGGATGAAGGGAGAGGGAAAACTCAAAGTTTTGATTTATTAAAAAAGTGTACATCTAAAATGAAAATGCACAGTGCACAAATGTAGAGCGAGATAATTCCAAAGAGTTTCTGTAATTTTTAGGGATTCTAAGGTCTTTTTAGTTTTTATATATCAAGTTTTGCAATCGTCGGGAAAAAGGGGGAAGCAGGGATTTTTAACTGAGTATTGACTCCCAATCCATAAGTAATTTCTTAGGGTAATATAGCCCGTTACGAATGATAAATCACTTTACAATCATCTATGATCATTGGGTAAGCTTTTTGTACTCGGGCAAATTAATGGCTTGTTTGACTCGGGTAAATATCCCACCGCATGTTCACTTGAGAATTTAATGAGCGTTTGTTATTCTCTTTAAAAGCTTTGGATCCATAGGTGATTTGCATCTTTATCATGTTTAAAACATGCATTTTCATTTTTAAAGCGTGTGGAGGAAATCTCTTTCTTATAAAATTCCAAGCTCTTAGGGTTGAACTAGTGGAATTTCCCAAACTTGGACAACAAAACTATTGTGTTCTTTTGTGGTGTGTGAATAAATTTTCTTTACTTACATTTGTTATTGTTTTAAATTTTTTCCATACTTAAACTCCAAAATTTTCATTTTGTTGTGATCTATTTGCCTTTTTGGCTTACGGGATGAAAGGAGAGCGAAAACTCAAAGTTTTGTTTTAAGAAAAAAGAGTACATCTAGAATGGAAATGCACAATGCACAAATGTAGAGAGAGATAATTCCAAAGAGTTTCTGTAATTTTTCGGGATTGTAAGCTCTTCTTAGTTTTTATATATCAGGTTTTGCAATCGTCGGGAAAAAGGGGGAGGCAGGGATTTTTAACTGAGTCTTGACTCCCAATCCATAAGTCATTTCTTAGGGTAATATAGCCCGTTATGCATGATAAATCACTTTACAATCATCTATGATCGTTGGGTCAGCTTTTTGTGGGTGGGCAAAATAATGGCTTGTTTGACTCGGGTAAATATCCCACCGCATGTTCACTTGAGAATTTAATGAGCGTTTGTTATTCTCTTCAAAAGCTTTGGATCCATAGGTGATTTGCATCTTTAACATGTTTCAAACATGCAAATCCATTTTTTAAGCATGCGTGGAGGAAATCTCTTTCTTATAAAATTCCAAGCTATTAGGCTTGAACTAGTGGAATTTCCCAAACTTGGACAACAAAACTTTTGTATTCATTTGTGGTGTGTGAATAAATTTTTTTTACTTACATTTGTTATTGTTTTAAATTTTTTTCCCTACATGAACTCTAAAATTTTCATTTTACTGTGATCTATTTGCCTTTTTAGTTTAACGGTGAAGGGAGAGTGAAAACTCAAAGTTTTGATTGATGAAAAAAATGTACATCTAAAATGAAAATGCACAGTGCACAAATGTGGAGCGAGATAATTCCAAAGAGTTTCTGTAATTTTTAGGGATTCTAAGGTCTTTTTAGTTTTTATATATCAGGTTTTGCAATCGTCGGGAAAAAGGGGGAAGCAGGGATCTTTAACTGAGTCTTGACTCCCAATCCATAAGTCATTTATTAGGGTAATTTATTTTGCCCATTTACAAAAAGCTGACCCAACATTCATAGATGATTGTAAAGTGATTTATCATTCATAATGGGCTATATTTTGGTAAGGAATGACTTATGGATTGGGAGTCAACACTCAGTTAGAAGTCCACCGCCTCACCTTTTCCTGACGATTGCAGACCCTGATATATAAAAACTAAAAAGAGTTTATTATCCGTAAAAATTACAGACATTTTTTGGAATTATCTCTCTCTATATTTTTGCATTGTTCAGTTCCATTTTAGATGTATACTTTTTTCTTCAATCAAAACTTGAGTTTTCATTTTCCCTTCATCTCGTAAACCAAAAAAGAATTAAAAGGCTAATAGATCACAAAAAAATGAAAATTTTAGAGTTTATGGATGGAAAGAATTTAGAGCAATAAAGAAATGTAATTAAAGAAAATTTATTCACACACCACAAATGAACACAAAAGTTTTGTTATCCAAGTTTGGGAAATTCCACTATTTCAACCCTAATAGCATGGAATTTTATGAGACTTTTTTCTACACATGTTTAAAAAAATAGATATGCATGCTTGAAACATGTTAAAGATGCAAATGACCAATGGAGCCAAATCTTTTAAATAGAATAACATTAAATTCTCAAGTGAACGTGCGGTGGGATATTTACTCGAGTAAAACAAGCCATTATTTTTCCCATATACAAAAAGCTTACCTAACGATCATAGTTGATTCTAAAGTGATTTATCTTGCGTAACGGGCTGTATTTTTGTAAGTAATGACTTATGCATTGGGAGTCAACACTCAGTTAAAAATGCCCCGCTTCCCCCTATTCCCGACGATTGCTGAACCTGATATATAAAAACTAAAAACAGTTTGCAATCCAGAAAAATTAAAGAAACTTTTTGGAATTATCTCTCTCTACACTTGGGCATTGTGCATTTCCAATTTAGATGTATACTTTTTTCTTATATCAAAATTTGAGTTTTCACTTTTGCTTCATCTAGCAAAAAAAAAAAAAAAAAAAGCTAAAAGCCGAATTGATCACAACAAAATAAAAATTTTAGGGTTTAGGTATGGAAAGAATTTAAATCAATAAACAAATGTAAGTAAAGAAAATTTATACTCACAGCACAAATGAACACAACTTTTGTTATCAAAGTTTTGGAAATTCCACTAGTTCAACCCTAATAGCTCGGAATTTTATAAGAAAGAGATTTTTCTACACATGTTTTAAAAAATGGATATGCATGCTTGAAACATGTTAAAGATGCAAATAACCTATCAATCCTATCCTTTTAAAGAGAATAACATTAAATTCTCAAGTGAACGTGCGGTGTGATATTTACCCGAATCCAACAACCATTATTTTTGCCCATTTACAAAAAACTGACCTAACGATCATAGATGTATTTAAAGTGATTTATCATGCGTAATGGGCTATATTTTGGTAAAGAATAACTTATGGATTGGGAGTCAACACTCAGTTAAAAATCCTCCACCTTCCCCTTTTCCAGACGATTGCAGAACCTTATATATAAAAACTAAAAAGAGTTCATAATCCCTAAAAATTACAGTCACTTTTTTGAATTATCTCAATCTACATTGGTGCATTGTGCATTTCCTTTTTAGATGTATATTTTTTTCTTAAATCAAAACAAGAGTTTTCACTTTCCCTCCATCTCGTAAACAAAAAAAAATAGATAAAAGGCAAATAGATCACAAAAAAATGAAAATTTTAGAGTTTATGTATGGAAACAATTCAAAGCAATAAACAAATGTAAGTAAAGAAAATTTATTCACACTCCACAAATGAACACAAAAGTTTTGATATCCAAGTTTGGGTAAATCCACTAGTTCAACCCTAGAAGCTCGACCCTAGAAGCTGGAAATTTTATAAGAAAGAGATTTTTCTACATATGTTTTAAAAAATGGATATGCAAGCCTGAAACATGTTAAAGATGGAAATGACCTATGGATCCAAATCTTTTAAAGAGAATAACATTAAATTCTCAAGTGAACATGCGGTGGGATATTTACCCGAGTCAAACAAGCCATTATTTTGCCCATTTACAAAAAGTAGACCAAACGATTATCGATGATTGTAAAGTGATTTATGATGCGTAACGGGCTATATTTTTGTAAGGATTGACTTATCGATTGGGAGTCAACACTCAGTTAAAAATCTCTCGCCTTCCCCTTTTCCTGACGATTGCAGAGCCTGATATATAAAAACTAAAAAGAGTTTACAATCTTTGAAAATTACAGACATATTTTGGAATTATCTGTGATTACATTTGTGCATTTCGTATTTTCATTTTAGATGTATACTTTTTTCTTAAATCAAAACTTGAGTTTTCACTTTCCCTTCTTCTCGTAAACAAAAAAAAGATATAAAAAGCAAATAGATCACAACAAAATGAAACTTTTAATGTTTAGGTATGGAAAGAATTTAAAGCAATAAACAAATGTAAGTAAAGAAAATTTATTCACAGACCACAAATGAACACAAAACTTTTATTATCAAAGTTTTGGAAATTCCGCTAGTTCAACCGTAATAGCTCGGAATTTTATAAGAAAGAGATTTTTCTACACATGTTTTGAAAAATGGATATGCATGCGTGAAACATGTTAAAGATGCAAACGACCTATTGATCCAAACCTTTTTAAGAGAATAAAATTAAATTCTCAAGTGAACGTGCGGTGGGATATTTACATGAGTCAAACAAGCCATTATTTTATCCTTTTACAAAAAGCTGACCTAACGATCATAGATGATTGTAAATTGATTTATCATGTGTAACGGGCTATATTTTTGTAAGGAATGACTTAGGGATTGGGAGTCAACACTCAGTTAAAAATCCCCCGACTCCCCCTTTTCCCTATGATTTCAGAACCTTATATACAAAAACTAAAAATAGTTTAGCAACCCTAAAAATTACAGACACTTTTTGGTATTATCTCTCTCCACATTTGTGCATTGTGCACATCCATTTTAGATGTATACTTTTTCTTAAATCAAAACTTGAGTTTTCACTTTACCTTCATCTCCTAAAAAAAAAAAAAGATAAAAGGCAAATAGATCACAACAAAATGAAAATTATTTTCATTTTGTTGTGATCTATTTGCCTTTTTGGTTTACAGGAAGAAGGGAGAGCGAAAACTCAAAGTTTTGATTGAAGAAAAAAGGGTACATCTAAAATAGAAATGCCAAATGCAAAAATCTAGAGAGAGATAATTCCAAAGAGTGTTTGTAATTTTTGGGGATTGTAAACTCTTTCTAGTTTTTATATATTAGGTTATGCAATCGTCGGGAAAAGGGGGAAGCGGGGGATTTTTAACTGAGTGTTGACTCCCAACCCATAAGTCATTTCTTTGGGTAATATAGCCCGTTACACATGATAAATCACTTTACAATCATCTATGATCATTAGGTCAGCTTTTTGTAAAGGGCAAAATAATGGCTTGTTATACCCAGGTAAATGTCCCATCGCACGTTCACTTGATAATTTAATGTGCGGTTGTTATTCTCTTTAAAAGGTTTGGATCCGTAGGTGATTTTCATCTTTAACATGTGTCAAGCATGCAGATCCATTTTTAAAACATGTGTGGAAGAAATATCTTTCTTATAAAATTCCAAGCTGTTAGGCTCAAATACTACTGGAATTTCCCAAACTTGGACAACAAAACTTTTGTGTTCATTTGTGGTGTGTGAATAAATGGGCAAAATAATGGCTTGTTTGACTCGGGTAAATATCTCACCGCTCGTTCACTTGAAAATTTAATGAGCATTAGTTATTCTCTTTAAATGGTATGGATCCATTGGTGATTTGCATGTTTAACATATTTCAAGCATGCACATCCCTTTTTAAAGCATGTGTGGAAGAAATTTCTTTCTTATAAAATTCAAAGCTGTAAGGGTTGAACTAGTATAATTTCCCAAACTTGGACAACAAAACTTTTGTGTTCATTTGTAGTGTGAGAATAAATTTTCTTTACTTACATTTGTTATTGTTTTAAAATTTTTCCATACATAAACTCTAAAATTTTCATTTTGTTTTGATCTATTTGTCTTTTTGGTTTACCGGATCAAGGGAGAGCAAAAACTCAAAGTTTTGATTTAAGAAAAAAGAGTACATCTATAATGGAAATGCACAATGCACAAATGTAGAGAGATATAATTCCAAAGAGTGTCTGTAATTTTTAGGGATTGTGACCTCTTTTTAATTTTTGTATATCAGGATTTGTAATCGTCGGGAAAAGGGGGAGGCGGGGGATTTTTTATTGAGATTTGACTCCCAATCCATAAGTCATTTCTTAGGGTAATCTATCCCGTTAGGCATGATAAATCATTTTACAATCATCTATAATCGTTAGGTCAGGTTTTTTGTAAATGGGCAAAATAATGGCTTGTTTGACTCGGGTAAATATCCCACCGCACGTTCACTTGAGAATTTAATGAGCTTTTATTATTCTCTTTAAAAGGTTTGGATCCGTAGGTGATTTGCATCTTTAACATGCTTCAAGCCTGCATATCCATTTTTCAAGCATGTGTGGAAGAAATCTCTTTCTGATAAAATTCCAAGCTGTTAGGGTAACCAACTAGTGGAATTTCCCACGCTTGGACAACAAAACATTTGTTTTCAATTGTGGTGTTTGAATAAATTTTCTTTACTTACATTTGTTGTTGTTTTAAATTTTTTCCATAAATAAACTCTAAAATTTTCATTTTCTTGTCATCATTTTTCCTTTTTGGTTTACTTGATGAAGGGATAGCGAAAACTCAAAGTTTTGATTTAATAAAAAAGAGTACATCTAAAATGGAAATGCACAATGCACAAATGTAGGGAGAGATAATTCCAAAGAGTATTTGTAATTTTTAGGGATTGTAAGCTCTTTTTAGTTTTTATTTATCACGTTTTCCAATCATCGAGAAAAGGGGGAGGCAGAGGATTTTTAGCTGAGTATTGACTCCCAATCCATAAGTCTTTTCTTAGGGTAATATAGCCCGTTACGCATGATAAATCAGTTTATAATCATATATGATCGTAAGATCAGCTTATTGTAAATGGTAAAAATAATGTCTTGTTTGACTCAGGTAAATGTCTCACAGCACGTTTGCTTGATAATTTAATGAGCAGTTGTTGTTTTCTTTAAAAGGTTTGGATCCGCAGGTTATTTTCATCTTTAACATGTTTCAAGCATGCATATCTATTTTTAAAGCATGTGCGGAAGAAATATCATTCTTATAAAATTCCATGCTTTTAGGGTTGAACTAGTGGAATTTCCCAAACTTGGACAGCAAAACATTTGTGTTCATATGGGGTGGGTGAATAAATTTTCTTTACTTGCATTTTTTATTGTTTTAAATTTTTTCCATACATAAACTCCAAAATTTTAATTTTGTTGTGATCTATTTGCCTTTTTGGTTTACGAGATGAAGGCAGAGCGAAAACTCAAAGTTTTGATTTAAGAAAAAAGAGTACTTATAAAATGGAAAAGCACAATGTGGAAATGTAGAGAGACATAATTCCAAAAAGTGTCTTTTATTTTTAGGCATTGTAAGCTCTTTTTAGTTTTTATATATCAGGTTTTCCTATCGTCGGGAAAAGAGGGAGGGGGGAATTTTAACTGAGTGTTGACTCCCAATCCATAAGTCATTTCTTAGGGTAATATAGCTCATTACGCATGATAAATCATTTTACAATCATCTATGATCGTTAGGTCTGCTTTTTGTAAATGGGCAAAATAATGGTTGTTTGAATCGGGTAAATATCCCACAGCATGTTCACTTGAGAATTTAATGAGCGTCTGTTATTCTCTTTAAAAGGTTTGGATCCATAGGTGATTTTCATCTTTAACATGTTTCAAGCATGCATATCCATTTTTAAGGCATGTGTGGATGAAATCTCTTTCTTATAAAATTCCAAGCTGTTAGGGTTGAACAAGTGGAATTTCCAAAACTCGGACAACAAAACTTTTGTGTTCAATTGTGGTGTGTGAATGTATTTTATTTACTTACATTTGAGATTGTATTAAACTTTTTCCAAACACAAACTCTAAAATTTTCATTTTGTTATGATCTATTTGCCTTTTAGTTTACGATATGAAGATAGAGCGAAAACTCTAAGTTTTGATTTAAGTAAAAAGAGTGCATCTAAAATGGAAATGCACAATGCACAAATGTAGAGAGACATAATTCCAAAGAGTGTTTTGTAATTTTTAGGGATTGTGAGCTCTTTTTAGATGTTGTATATTAGGTTTTGCAATCGTCGGGAAAAGGGGGAAAAGGGGGATTTTTAACCGAGTATTGAATCCCAATCCATAAGTCATTTCTTAGGGTAATATAGCCCGTTACACTTGATAAAACACTTTACAATCATCTCTGGTCGTTAGGTCAGCTTTTTGTAAATGGGCAAAATAATGGTTTGCTTGACTCGGGTAAATGTCCCACAGCACCTTCACTTTAAAATTTAATGATTGTTTTTTATTCTCTTTAAAAGGTTTGGATCCATAGGTGATTTTCATCTTTAACATGTTCAAAGCATGCATATCCATTTTTAAAGCATGTGTGGAAGAAATCTCTTTCTTTAAAATCCTAGTTGTTAGGATTGAACTAGTGGAATTTCCCAAACTTGGACAACAAAACATTTATGTTCATTTAAGGTGTGTGAATAAAATCTCTCTACTTACATTTTTTATTGTTTTAAATTTTTTCCATACGTAAACTCTCAAATTTTCATTTTGTAGTGAACTATTTGCCTTTTTGGTTTATGGGATGAAGGCAAAAACGAAAACTCAAAGTTTTGATTTAAGAAAAAAGAGTACCATCTAAAATGGAAATGCACGATGCACTAATTTAGAGAGAGATAATTCCAAAGAGTGTCTCTAATTTAAAGGATTGTAAGCTCATTTTAGTTTTTATATATCAGGTTTTGCAATCGTCAAGAAAAGGGGGAGGCGGGGGATTTTTAACTGAGTGTTGACTCTCAATCTATAAGTCATTTCTTAGGGTAATATAGGCCGTTACCCATGATAAATCACTTTACAATCATCTTTGATTGTTAGGTCAGCTTTTTGTAAAAGGGCAAAATAATGGCTTGTTATACCCAGGTAAATGTCCCACCGCACGTTCACTTGATAATTTAATGTGTGTTTGTTATTATTCTCTTAAAAGGTTTGGATCCGTAGGTGATTTTCATCTTTAACATGTTTCAAGCATGCAGATCCATTTTTAAAACATGTGCGGAAGAAATATCTTTCTTATAAAATTCCAAGCTGTTAAGCTCAATTACTACTGGAATTTCCCAAACTTGGACAACAAAACTTTTGTGTTCATTTGTGGTGTATGAATAAATTTTCTTTACTTACATTTGTTGTTGTTTTTAATTTTTTCCATACATAAACTCTAAAATTTTCATTTTGTTGTGATCTATTTGCCTTTTTGCTTTACGGGATGAAGGGAGAACGAAAACTCAAAGTTTTGATTTAAGAAAAAAGAGTAGATCTAAAATGGAAATGCACAATGCAAAAATGTAGAGAGACATAATTCCAAAGAGTCTGTAAATTTTAGGGATTGTGAGCTTTTTTTAGTTTTTATATATCATGTTTTGCAATCGTCGAAAAAAGGAGGAGGCGGGGGATTTTTAACTTAGTGTTGACTCACAATCTATAAGTAATTTCTTAGGGTAATATAGCCCGTTACGCATGACAAAATCACTTTTCCATCATCTATGATCGTTAGGTCAGCTTTTTGTAAATGGGCAAAATAATGGCTTCTTTGACTCAAGTAAATATGCCACCGATCGTTCACTTGATAATTTAATGAGCATTTGTTATTCTCTTTAAAAGGTTGGGATCGGTAGGTGATTTGCATCTTTAACATGTTTCAAGCATGCATATCCATTTTTAAAGCATGTGTGGAAGAAATCTCTTTCTTATAAAATTCCAAGCTGTTAGGGTAAACAACTAGTGGAATTTCCCAAACTCTGACAACAAAACATTTGTGTTTATTTGTGGTGTGTGAATAAATTTTCTATACTTACATTTGTTATTTTTTAAAAATTTTTTGATACATAAACTCTAAAATTTTCATTTTATTGTGATTTATTTCCCTTTTTGGTTTACGGGTTGAAGGGAGAGAGAAAACTCAAAGTTTTGATTGAAGAAAAAAGAGCACATCTATAAATGAAATACACAATGCATAAATGTAGAGAGTGATAATGCCAAAGAGTGTGTATAAATTTTAAGGATTGTAAGGTCTTTTTAGTTTTTATATATCAGTTTTGCAATCGTCGGGAAAAGGGGGAGGTGGAGGATTTTTAATTGAGTGTTGACTCCCAATCCATATGTCATTTCTTAGTGTAATATAGCCCGTTATGCATGATAAATAACTTTACAATCATCTATGATCGTTAGGTCAGCTTTTTGTAAATGGGAAAAATAATGGTATTTTGACTCGGGTAAATATCCCATAACACGTTCACTTGAGAATTTAATAAGCGTTTGTTATTCTCTTTAAAAGGTTTGGATCCATAGGTGATTTTCATCTTTAATATGTTTCAAGCATGTATATCCATTTTTAAAGCATGTGTGGATGAAATCACTTTCTTATAAAATTTCAACCTGTTAGGGTGGAACTAGTGGAATTTCCCAAACTTGGACAACCAAACTTTTGTGTTCATTTGTGGTGTGTGAATAATGTTTTTTTACTTACATTTGTTATTGTTAGAAAATTTTTCCATACATAAACTCTAAAAGTTTCATTTTGTTATGATCTATTGGCCTATTTTGTTTACGGGATGAAGGGAGAGCGAAAACTCATTGTTTTGATTTAAGAAAAAAGAGTGCATCTAAAATGGAAATGCACAATGCACAAATGTAGATAGACATAATTCCAAAGAGTGTCTGTAATTTTTAGGGATTGTGAGCTCTTTTTAGTTTTTGTATATTTGGTTTTGCAATTGTCGGAAAAAGGGGGATTTTTAACCGAGTGTTGACTCCCAATCCATAAGTCATTTTTTAGGGTAATATAGACCGTTACACATGATAAATCACTTTGAAATCATCTATGATCGTTAGGTCAGCTTTTTGTAAATGGACAAAATAATGGCTTGTTTGACTCGGGTAAATGTCCCACAGCACGTTCACTTTAGAATTTAATGATTGTTTGTTATTGTCTTTAAAAGGTTTGGATCCATAGGTGATTTTCATCTTTAACATGTTCAAAGCATATATATCCATTTTTAAAGCATGTGTGGAAGAAATCTTTTTCTTATAAAATTCCAAGCTGTTACGGTCAACAACTAGTAGAATTTAATGAGCGTTTTTTATTCTCTTTAAAAGGTTTGGATCCAAAGGTGATTTGCATCTTTAACATCTTTCAAACATGCATGTCCATTTTTAAAGCACATGTTGAAGAAGGCTCTTTTTTATAAAATTCCAAGCTGTTAGGGGGGAACTACTCGAATTTCCCAAACTTGGACAACAAAAGTTTTGTGTTCATTAGTGGTGTGTGAATAAATTTTCTTTACTTATAAATTATTATTTTTTTAAATTTTTTCCATTCATAAACTCTAAAATTTTTATTCTTTTGTGATCTACTTGCCTTTTTGGTTTACCGGATGAAGGGAGAGCGAAAACTCAAAGTTTTGATTTAAGAAAAAAGAATTCATCTAATATGGAAATGCACAATGCACAAATGTAGAGAGAGATAATTCCGAAGAGTGTCTGTCATTTTTAGGGATTGTAAGCTCTTTTTAGATTTATATATCAGGTTTTACAATCATCGAGAAAGGGAGGAGGTGGGGGATTTTTAACAGAGTGTTGAGTCTGAATGCATAAGTCATTTCTAAGGGTAATATAGCCCGTTACACATGATAAATCACTTTACAATCATCTATGATCCTTAGGTCAGCTTTTTGTAAATGGGCAAAGAAATGGCTTGTTTGACTTGGGTAAAAATACCACCGCATGTTCACTTGATAATTTAATGAGCGTTTGTTATACTCTTTAAAAGGTTTGGATCCGTAGGTGATTTGCATCTTTAACATGTTTCAAGCTTGCATATCCAGTTTTAAAGCATGAGTGGAAGAAATCTCTTTCTAATAAAATTCCAAGTAGTTAGGGTTGAACTAGTGGAATTTCCCAAACATGGACAACAAAAGTTTTGTGTTCATTTGTGGTGTGTGAAAAATTTTCTTTACTTACATTTGTTATTTTTTAAAATTTTTTCCATCCATAAACTCTAAAATTTTCATTTTGTTGTGATCTTTTTGCCTTTTTGGTTTGCGGGATGAAGGGAGAGCGAAAACTCAAAGTTTTGATTTAAGAAAAAAGAGTTCATCCAAAATGGAAATGCATAATGCACAAATGTAGAGAGAGATAATTCCAAAGAGTGTCTATAATTTTTAGGGATTGTAAGCTCTTTTTAGATTTATATATCAGGTTTTGCAGTCGTCGAGAAAAGGAGGAGGCCGGGGATTTTAACTGAGTGTTGACTCTGAATCCATAAGTCATTTCTTAGGGTAATATAGCCCGTTATCCATGATAAATCACTTTACAATCATCTATGATCGTTAGG
>NW_027182242.1:0-2500 GCF_029961685.1 Aristolochia californica
CAAACCAAAGTCCCACAGGACTTCACAATCCACCTGGGTCCAAAGCACACCGGAGTCCGATGCTCCGAGCCACGCAGCACACAAGGCTGGGGCAAGGAAGCAACAAGACAGGCCAATGCCCGCCTCGAACCTGTCAACCAGGCCCAAAGGCGGGTTCCAAACAGAATCGCACGACCAAAATACCACGTCAAGGTAGCAAACAAGCAACCGAAAATCCCTCCAAATATGCAAACAGCAAACGAGGGGACCACCGTTCGGCGGGTGGAGGGTGGTGTACATGCAGTTGGCGACTCAAACGGTCGGGAGCACCACACGCGAAAATCCAACATTCGCCACTCACACGTGTCACGGTCCGCACGCACGGAGCACCGACCCACGCATGACCTGGAAGCACGGCGCAAAAGCAAACCGGGCAAGCAGGCCAATGACAGGAGACGTTGCACCGTACGGTCCCGCAAAATAACGTGCAAACAAGAGAACGCAACCAAATGGGGCCGTAGAAGCGGGGCACATGTGCGGGAAAACTGGCAAGAACCAGCAACTCGCCTAAACAAAGGACACGGGAACTAGCAAAAACGAGACACCGCCAGCAACAAGGGGCACGGATTGAGGTAGCAACAGGAGCAAAACAAACGGGCGCCACAGGGGCAACGGCGACAAGGGACTGGGAACTCGGTCCGAGGAGGGCAGTAGGCGCCTGGGAGCAAAACAAACATGAAAGGGGACGAGGGAGGGACACGCGCGCCCGTTTCGCCAACCACCCGTGCACGCTCGCCTGGGCAGCTGGTCACATGCGTCGCTCAAAGGCATTTTGCAGGCCAGCACCGGCGGATGCACGGGTCAAGCGGGACGGGACGAGCGCAGGGCTAACTTTTGCCGGCACACAAAAACACGAACCCGAAAAAGGCAAAAAAGGGACATACGCACTGGCGACACGCCCGTTTCGCCTGCCACCCGTGCACACTCGCCTGGGCAGCTGGTCACATGCGTCGCTCACAGGCATTTTGCAGGCCAGCACCGGCGGATGCACGGGTCAAGCGGGACGGGACGAGCGCAAGGCTTGCTTTTGGTGGCACACGAAAACACGAACCCGAAAAAGGGACATACGCACTGGCGACACGCGCGCCCGTTTCGCCTGCCACCCATGCACACTCGCCTGGGCTGCTGGTCACATGCGTCGCTCATAGGCATTTTGCAGGCCAGCACCGGCGGATGCACGGGTCAAGCGGGACGGGACGAGCGCAGGGCTTGCTTTTGGCGGCACACGAAAACACGAACCCGAAAAAGGCGAAAAAGGGACATACACACTGGCGACACGCACGCCCGTTTCGCCTGCCACCCGTGCACACTCGCCTGGGCTGCTGGTCACGTGCGTCGCTCACAGGCATTTTGCAGGCCAGCACCGGCGGATGCACGGGTCAAGCGGGACGGGACGAGCGCAGGGCTTGCTTTTGGCGGCACACGAAAACACGAACCCGAAAAAGGCGAAAAAGGGACACACGGACAGGCGACACGAAAAAAAAGGGGTCGCCCTACCTAGGTGGGCGCAAAAACCCCGTCGGCCAGGAGGTTTCGCCAAAGTGTCTGTACTGTCACACAGGGTCAATAGCACGGGCATGGCCGGCCGCCGCACGTGCAGCGGCTTACGGACGCACGGTTCGGCGGCACGGGTGCCTGGCGGCTTTAGCACCTTGGGGTGGACAGGCCTGGCGGCAAGGGGGGCTAGGCACCTTGCTGCCAGCCGGCAATGGTGCACGGGGCGGGGCGCCACACAAACACGAAAGAGGGACAAGAGCGGGGCGATGGTCCACAGAGACGAGCCATGCACGGGGCCCGTGATCGCCGACACGCGCGAACGCGGACGCGGACAAGGACAAGGACGCGACGCGCGGCGCGCGTGCGAGGTCAAGAGGGGCGCGCGCACGAAAACGCGAAAAAAGGGGCTAGCGGCCGAGAAACGCGAAAAAAACCGGGTCACCTACCTAGCCGAACGCCTAAAATCGCTTCGGGCAGAGGTTTCGCCAAAGTGTCTGTACTGTCACACGGTCCGTACGGGCGCAACCCCATCGCGCGCCAGCACCCCTTCCTGGGGGCGCCCGCCCGCCAGGCGCCTGGCGCCCCACGCGCGCGCGCGCCCGGCGCCTGGCGCCTTGCCCCCCACGCGCGCCCGGCGCCTGGCGCCTGGCGCCTCGCCCCCCACGCGCGCGCCCGGCGCCTGGCGCCTTGCCCCCCACGCGCGCCCGGCGCCTGGCGCCTGGCGCCTCGCCCCCCACGCGCGCGCGCGCGTGGCGCCTTGCGCCTGGCGCCTTGCCTCCGCGCGTGCCTGGCGCCTGGCGCCTTGCCCCCCACGCGCCTGGGCGCCTCTTTTCCGCCTGGGCGCCCTGGCACCTTTCCGCCTGGGCGCCTGTTTTCCGCCTTGGCGCCCTGGCGCCTTTTCGCGTGGGCGCCTCTTTTCCGCCTGGGCGCCATGGCGCCTTTCGGCCTGGGCGACTCTTTTTCG
>NW_027182243.1:0-13021 GCF_029961685.1 Aristolochia californica
CCCCAAACACGAGAATACCGGGTTTTTACGCCATTGGCACAATCCTACAGTGAAGTATTGAATGTTTTAGCTCAGAAAAGCTTGCTGACGCCCCTCCAGCCGAGGCCTCCCCCTAATCCTCTCCCCAAGAACTATCAAGAAAATGAGTTTTGTTCATACCACCAAGGACGAGGCCACTCTACTGAAAGGTGCCTCTCCCTCAAGCACGCCATCCAGAACCTCATCGACGAAGGAAAAATCAATGTCAATAAAGAATATAATGCAACACCCTATCCCCGCACACGAGGCAGGAGGGTCCGAAGGATCAACAAAGTCCGTCAACGTGATCACGGAAGCAGCACACCGTGGGGATCCATCCAAGCTCATCACCAGAGAACCCGCCAATAGCATAAACATGATTACACTTCAAGGAAAGTCGGCCCCAGTGATCACGTTACAAGGAAGACCGACACCGGTAGTCACATTACAAGGGGCACCCCCAAGAAGGAGAAATGAATTGAATCGCAGTGGAAGCTTCGAGCCTACCGCCACCTCTAGAGAAACAACAGCCAAGGTGACGCTGCCGAGAGCCCCACCAGCAAAGACAGAGCCCCTAATCACACTACAGGGGGCCTTGCCGGCGCATACCTCCCCCGTTGTCACACTCCAAGGCGCGCCACCTAAGCCAACCAGCGGGAAAGCAGAAGAGCGGGCCTCTACAGTCAAGCTAGAGCTTGAGAAAACGAGCTCACCCTCGTATGACACGCACAGAATACCGTGGCACTACCCAGAATGCACTGAAATCGGGAACATAAACTCAAATGGGAGTGTCTATTGCAAAGACACTGCTCGGAGTGTAGCCACGACACAGGGAAAAGGATGGTACACTTTACCGATCTGCACAGCCCCGCCGGACAAGAAGCAGCAAGGCCCAAATAACCAGGCACGTCAGAGCCCAAGTCTGGACACCGAAGAACAAACCGAAAGCTCAGGCCCAGCGAAGACTTCTCTCGCACCCTGTAAAGAACGACAGCAAAACCCGGATGACCAAGAGGACTCAAAGCTGCCTATCACAAAGCTCATCAGCATGGATCCCGAAAGGCAGCACAAAAGCTGCAACCAACCCGAGCGAACGCCCGCATCCGCCCCAAAAACTTTCCGGGTCATCGAGATGGACCTCGGAACGCTCAACACAGACCTGGGTCCCAAAAGCACCAACGCCGTTACTTTGCAAAGGCGACCCACAGATGCCGTGATTCTACAAGAAGCACCCAGAATGGCTCACCAGCAGAATCTATCTCACATTGCTCTAGAAGAGAACACCACCTCAACCAGTCACCAGCGGGCCTCGACAAAGTAAGGCCCAAAACCAGAAAACGGACTGGCCCGTAAAGCCGCAAAATGCGCAGGGCGTCCGTACAATGGAAGATCAACATCTTTCCAGCAAATCACTCCTCTAGACAGTGAGACAGCAGCTCTTTTGGCAAAGCCACCCCGCAGTTCAAAGGAAACAACGGCAACTTTGCACGAAAAGATCACATGTAAAGGGGCATCACCCAGGCAATATGAGGTGCCTACAAATCCAAGCGGAAGGGTTTACAGCAGAAAGATAACATGCAATCTCGTCGCCTCTCAGAACAAAAGAAATCAGTCTAAAGACCTGCAGAAAGCAAATGGCATCTCGGCGATACCATCAGCAAGATATGGCGCTCTCCTGATAGAACAACAAGCTATTTGGGGCAAAATCGGCTGTATTAACATGCGGAAATGGTTAAGAAGGCAGGGGCAAGGCTACAAATCAAACAAGGGGGGCAAGAAAAAGGGACGACTCCGAACGCTATCTTGCTTCTTCAGCCTATGGTACATAAGGAAGGAATTCAGAGAGAATGATCATCTGCCTCCAACCAAATTGCGTGTCGGTTTATATGGAGAATGGGACCCTGGAGGAGAATAAAAGACATCGCCGATGAACGCGCATGCACCTCCCCGATAAACTTCAAGATCAACCAGATTCCTTTTTGAAAAAAAAAAAGATAAGAAAGGAAAGACTACAGGATTTCTGCAACAGCATGGTCCATCCCAAGGGTAAATGAACGATCCCAACCACTCAGAAAGTGTGCTCGACTGAGATCAAATCTCACCTTGGAAGATGATGAGATCACCTGCGTATAGGGTTGGTGTGGCAAATAGGGCCGTTGCTTCTTCCATCAAATAGGCTTTCACTCCACCGAAGTTCCTTTCACGAGTAAACCCCGGCGCTCTTTTCTTTACCGATTCTGTTCGGGAACCTGCACCTACCATTATAGGAATGAGCCGCGATAAGGGAACCAGCGTACCGTGTATGTACCCGGAATAAAAGATAGCACTTTCACGAATAACCCAAGGGGAGGCACCAGCGCTCTTTCTCCTCACTGCTAACTTCAGTGAACCGGGCACCGGCACCAGCCTGCCCAAAACTGAAGGGACCTCCCCACTACCCACAACTGAACCAAGGTAGGGACGCGCTCTTTGCTTAACCGATAAGAGCTGTGAACCGCGAGAGGGACACCTGCGTTCTTTTCTTTACCGGTAGAACCGGTAATCTTATTTCTGACTTTACTTAACCCGCCGGGCAGATTCTTTCTTTACTGATGGATCCGCGGTAGGAGCGTATAATTGCTTAGCTTAACCCACAGCTGAACCGCTAGGCGGTAATCTAATATCTCTTGTCTCAATTCCCCTGTAGGGGCATCTGCCTAACCTAAAGGGAAGAAAGAGGGTAGGGGTAGCGAATTTCTTTTCTTAACCGATGAACCCAGGGATACTAATTTCTAATCTGACTCAGATAGCTGTCACTGTCAACTAAAGTACTGTGCAGTACGCGGGCTCTCCCAATAAGAACCTATTTCGTTTCGAGTGCATAAGCGCTATAATATATAATTATATATATTATTTAGGTAGGAGAGTAAATTGATCAAGACAAGACGTACCGCAAGAGCAGATATAGTTCTTTTCTCTGTACCAGGAATCGTCTTTCTTAAAACCCTTTCCCGCTCGGTAAGAAAAGAGGATAGACGGGAGTGGAAGAGAATTCCCTAAGACCCAGAGCCAACAGAAAGAAGCAGGCATCTTACTTGATCGCCCACGTATCAAAGGTAGTGGAATCAAATTCCTTTATCGATAGAACAGAACCGGATTCGTCTTTCCCTTTCTTCTGTCCCAAGGGAGGCGGCGTTCTTTACCGCTAACAGCTGTGTACCACAGGAGGGTAGCCTAATTTGTCAACCCATACCGGGTAAAGGACGAAAACTGGATAGCCAACCCAGGGAATTTGA
Source organism: Aristolochia californica (assembly GCF_029961685.1). Classification (NCBI taxonomy): domain Eukaryota; kingdom Viridiplantae; phylum Streptophyta; class Magnoliopsida; order Piperales; family Aristolochiaceae; genus Aristolochia; species Aristolochia californica. Next base: position 3,294 of record NW_027182243.1, read on the forward strand.
TAGCCGACTGATCTTCGGGAGGGGAATATTCTTTATTTCTCTTGTACCTGTACCTGCTGGAATGGAAATCGCTTAACGCACAACTGGGTAAGGGAATCTCTTTTCTGAGCCTATGGCTGGGGGATACTTTTCTTTTCTCTAACTAAGCTAGCGGGTAAGGTACTGCCTGCGAGGTAGCTCCCTTTTCGAATCGAAAGGTAAGATCCGGGTGTATATAATTCATAATGGATATATTTTACCGGGACTTCTTTTCTTAAGCAAGACACCACAGTAGAACCAACCTCTTACAGGGCATCCGCCTAACCTGAAAGAAAGACGACAGGGGCACCTAATTCCTTAACCGAACCGATAGGCCTGAATAATTTCCTTTCTCAAGGAGAGCGCACGAAAGTTCTTCTTTCTGTATGTACGGTAGCCTAATTTCTTATCTCTGGACTAGCAGTAGCAGTCAGGGAAGAAGCGCGTGAGGGGAATGGGAATCTCATTCCTTTGCCGATAGCCGACAGAAGCAGGCAGATAAGGGGATAGCCTACTGGGGAAGAGAGTTTCTTACTTAACCAGCCGGGCAGATAATGTCTCAAGGCTAGATCCACTTTCAGGTAAGAGAATTTCCATATCCCATAACTGAACCTGTGAATACTCTTTTTTAACTGTGATAGCTGTCACTGTCTACTCATTGCAGTACGCGGGTTCTTGTAGGGTAAGATCCCGTTTTAGGTTCTAGGGGAGGAAAGGAACCTATATCGAGTGCAGAAGCGCGAGAAAAGAACTAATTTAGGGCACTTCTTTCTTTTATGAATACTGGAGTGACTCTAGCTGCTGCCATAAGCTTTGAGTTTAGTGCGCTGGCGCAGTGCGAAATAAGTCGACTAAATGCAGAGTCCGGTGAGATCAAGTTCTTTTCTATTGACTAGGAAAGAAAGAAGTCGAATCTGGTGCTGTTCCCACTCCTGAAAGCAGGTTTTCTTTGAGTGCTTAGCTTATGCCCTTTCCTTAATTCTGGTTTGAGTTTAGTGCTTGCTTTCTCTTACTTTATTATCAGAGATAGGCTTACTTTGAGAGGCGCTTACTGGAAGAGCAGCGCAGACAAAGCTTACTTGAACCACAGTACGCGTAGGAAAGAAGTCTACTCCAGTTCCACAGGAAGGGAACCGATACAACACAGCAGTACGGGCAGGAAAGAAGAAAACAAACCGATAGCCGCGAAGATAAAGTGCTTTTATCAGCGCAGGCAGAGGGAGATACAGTTCTATTAGTAAGGAAGGAATACCCGGATGGATATCTCAAGTTTTGGTAAGGAGGGAATCTGAAATAAGAAAGATAATTACCGTATGGGGGAAAGAACAAGAAAGAGAGAGCAGTGTCCTTTAACAACCAAGATAAGGTTTAAACCCGCTGGAACTAAGAGCTTAGATTATTAGCCCGGGCAGCTTCAATTAAGCCTATAGAGGCTCGCTGCTTTTCCGCCGTTGCTTGCGATAAGTTTAGCAGTGTGTGTTCCTCAAAAGAGCTCTTATCTTAGTGTTGGTATTGGTACTGGTACCGCGCTTTTAGAAGAGCTTCGTGCTTGCGCTTCCAATTGCTTTCAGAGCAGCAAAGGAGAGAAGAAAACAGTCTACTCGTTAGCGTTAATCTAGATCAAGTGAAAGCGTACTTCTAGCGCCCCTATTTAGTTTAGTACTTGAAGGGCTGGGCTGGAAAGCGTTTCAGTGAGCAATCTAATTTCACAACCGCGGGAAAGAATTTCTCTTTTATCTAGTACAGGGAGATCCCCGGGAAGGGAAGACTACTCCATCCATAAGAAAAAATCAGAAGAGAAGTTGACTCTAGCTCTAGTAGCACTAAAAGCGAAGGAATCTGTACTAAAAGTAGAGATAAGAACAATGGAAAGGAATAATACATTAGCTGATAAGCGCTGAAGAGCAGCAAAGGGGAAGAAGTCGAATCTTTTATCTAATAGGGCGAGCGCAAGAAAGAAGGGATAGATCCGGGAAGAGAATTTCTCTTGACTTGACTCTTGACTAGAGCCACTTTACGGGAAGGGAATTTCATAACCGGGAGAGCAAGATAAAGAATAAGACTCATTCTAGCCTAGCAGCTGCCCTTTGTTTTTGTTAAAGAAGCTTTTATGCTGTTAGTGTGGTGCTTGCTGGTGGGAGTTCTAGTACCAATACTAGAGCAGAGCAGAAAGAGTTTAGTGATTCTGACTTTCCGCTAAGACATAGTTTAGTGATGTTACTGTCAGGTCAGGGGAGAGAATTTCAGCACCCATATAGAAGAAGACCCATGCCATTCCTTAATAGAGCTCTTATTTGAGTGCGCGTGCGCTGGTTCTTTCTCTTTCTATCCTTTACTATCTGATGCTGGAAAGTACTGACTTCCGGAAGAGCGGGAAGGGCAGATTACTTGCTAACCGATAGAAGCCCAGAGCTGCAGTGATTTTCTCTTGACTACAGCCTAACACTTTAGCTGAAAAGCGCTGAGGAGCGGCAAAGGAGAGAACAAAGAAGGCGGCGGAGAGAAAGAGAAATAAGAACACAGCTGTAAGGGGCGGAAACCCTGGGCTCAAGTGCTTTTTTCAATACTGAGACGGCTCCTTTTACTTGTTTTATAGGAGTACGCCGGTTGGCAACTATTCTGACTTTATGAGCTGCAAAGGCAGAGTAGAGATCCAGTTCTGTTCTCGTTCTCCTTACTAGAGTGAAGTCGACTCCAGCCCTTCCTTATTAAAGCTTTGATGTTAGCGCTTGTTTGCTTTATTTCTTAATCTATCTTCTCGAACTATAAGAGAAGCCCTTTCTTTCCTTTATCAGCAGGCTTCCAGGTTCGCAACTAGACTCTTATCTGACTTTCACAGCGAAAACCCACCCAGATAGAACTGTTACTAGAGCAGCTAAGATAGAGCATAAATCCAGTTCTTTTAGTGAGTGAGGAGGGAATCTTGAATAACCATTCAATTAGAACACACAAGTACTAGAGCAGCAACCCTCCGCTTTAACTGGAACAGCGGAGCAGAAAGCGCCTACTTGACGAGCAGGAGCAGCGAAGAAAGACAGACTTCCACACGGGGGGAATGGAAGAAGCACAGGAAGGAGAGGAGATAGAAAGAAAGATGTGCGCGTTAATTAAGCTTATATTTAAGTGCGCTGGCGCGTTTAGCTGTGTTATTGAGCTGGAGAGGGGAGACAGACCGTAAAGGAAGGGGACAGTCCTTGAATAACTAATATCGAAACATAAGATGAGTAAAGAGAGAGGAGGCAAACTCGATAACCGAGCCCGCAATCACACTGCTCTTGCATATCTACCGGAGCAAGGCGAGGAAAGCAAGTCTGCTAGTCCGAAAGGGCTAGCTAAGACAAGGCTGCTAGGCTGAAGGCAAGGAAGGCTAGGCCGGCAACTGCTGGCTGTCGACGAGGAGGAGTCAACTAGCGATGCCAGCTTCTGAAAGATTCAGATTTTCATATCTATTTCAAAACAAGGCAAGTTCAAAAAGTCATTTTAGCCAAACAAGCAAAGGAATGAGCGCCTCGCCTTTACTCTAATAAGGGCGTTAGCGCAGTGCGAGTTACGGAACACATTTTTGCTTTGCTATGCTACTAATACGCGTATTTGCTCTGCTATTCTGCCCTCACCTCTCCAGCTGGGCGTAGACTCTTATGGGAAGAACTGCTATCCGTGCGTCAGTTGTAATCTCTCCCTTGGTGTGTGGGTGGGGATTTCACACGACCCTTCTTCTTGCGGATAAAAAAGGGTGGCAGAAAAGGCATTTTTTGTAGCATGGAGGAGTTTGCTGACTTCATTCTGGTGGCCAGTCTGGTTGAGCTTCCTCTGGGTGGATCTGACTATACTTAGACCAAAAGCAAGGTGAAGCAAACATTCAGCGCAGGTTAGATCGCTTTCTTATATCCAATGATTGGGACATCACGTTTCCCCATCCAAAGAGCTAGTTCCCGATCCATCTCTGACCACCCCCAGCAAGCTACGCACACTTCTAGCGCACAAGCCCCTTTACTCTGCAGTAAGCGCACAAGCCCCCCTATGGAGTCAAGCTGGCTCGCTTCGCTTTGAGAAGCAAGTAACTTCACTTCAAGCTGGGTAAGGGAAGGCAAGGAAGTAACTGAGGGAAGGGACCTTTACCATTTCGCTTCTTCAAGCTAGTAGCCTTTGTGCGGCTGACTCCTGCCTTTCTCAATCATTATGATGAGTGCCACATCTCTAAGCCTCGATCTCAATCTGCTATGCTTACGCACAAGACTACCCCTCTTCCCGAAAGCTTCGCGGGCACTAAAGCTGCAAGTAAGCTCACGGGCATACGCGATAGGGCACTAAAGCTGCAAGTAAGCTCTCGGGCTCATGCTTGCTACTGCTCTCGGGCACGCACTGCGCTCCTGCTCCTCGCTCCGTTCAACTCGTGCTTCTTCTTCTCTATCTTATCTTAATTTCGTATATAATAACAGTGTCTTTCTTCATTTAGTAAGCTAGTTGATCGAGAAACCTGCGCCCAAAGTGCTTTCGCGAAAGCCGGTCACCGTTTGGCTAAGATCCTTGATGACTTATGAAGAAAGCCAGACTTCAAACAGTAGGGCAAAGAACATAACATTATAATATGAATGATATCTGAGAATAATAGCTAAGTGTAGCCTGTGACCTTCAAAGCTTGCTCAATTCTCCTTCCCTTTCCCTTCATATTCTGTTGAAACTCATTCCCCTACCCCGGCAACTCACTCTTTGCCAGTGAAGTCCTCCCACATCTTGACCCACTCGCTCGCTATCTACCTTCCCCACCGCCCTTCTTCAATAATTTCCGAGACCTTCGCAACACTAGACAAAGCGGTATCATTGCGTAATCTATCCCCAAAAGAATCAATAAGGCGGCCCACCGGGAGCCACGGGTCGAACCATAAATTAGTGGTGGACCCATCTCCAATGAGATGTCGGATACACCATGTAGCGAAGTCCCTAACACGAAGAATGCCTCGCCAAGCCCAAGAACAATCCCAAGGAATCTCTTTTTTCTTTTTTTATTATAATTAGAATGAATTATGAGAATAATTCTAATAATAGCTAAGCGGGCACTAAAGCTGCAAGTAAGCTCTCGGGCTCGGTTTTTCCTGAACCCATAGTTCTAGTTTCTCTCGAAATAAGATATTTCTTTTCTTCCGAAGTCGCATTTCCCGCAGCAGCATCCAAAGCAGCAGCTAAAGCCTCATTCCGGACTGAGACCGTAGAAGAGTAATCATTTACCTAGGTCACTTGCCGAATCTCAAGGTAGAGACGAAGCTTCCGAAGACCCTGAATCCACGGGTCCAGGTAATGTGAATAGATAGGTATAGGCCCTTTCGGCCTGACCGAACTGAAATCAAAGGGGCGCAACGGCTTTTCATAGGCGGAGGCTTGAGCGCTTTCTGGCTCGCTTCAAGCCTGAAAACGCAAGATGTTTTCTTTCTACTTGGCTAAGATGTCTTCTTTCTTTCATTCTCATTGATGAATGAATTTGCATTTCATTCTTTCATTATCTTTCTAAATTGATGAATGAATTTGCAAGGATGTCTTATTTCTTTCATTAGAATTTCTGAAATTCTTTACATTTCTTTCTTGAATTCTCATTTCTAAATTCCTTTTTGAACGAATTATATGTATAATTCTTCTTCTTTTTAAATCTATTTTACCCCGTTGCTTGTACTTTGATTGTCGAGATTGGGTTGGTGTTCAGTGTACCTATCTGTATCGAAAATCAAAGAATGAAATTACAATGAATGAAATTGAATTTCAAAAGAAAGAAAAAGAATGCCAAACGCGCTACGGCTTTCGCGCTTGAGTTTGATTGCTCCCTGCATTCGGGGTGAATGAGCCAGTTCCGTTCTAATCTGAACGGGACGGGATAGGACCAAGGGTAGGAGACTGATTAATCCGGGCGGAAGTCAGATATAGAATTAGGAATCACTTGACGTTTGACCTTGACAAAAGACAGCGCCTCCTCACTTACTAGCATACGATCAATTCTCTCCAGAATTCTATCTCTTCCTCTCCTTATCTTTGTCCAGGTGAAGAATCCACTTGATGGAGACCAGAAAGAAGAGGCTTTCCTGGAAAGATTAGAATTCCTCTATTAGATTAGCATTCCCCAATCTACCGCCGCTGCTATCTTAGACAACTATTGAAGTGAAGATCCAAAGGCGAACAGCCACCTAAACGAGTTCTGCGGCTACCGACGATCGCAAGTTTGGTTGGTAAGTAGGCTTTCGAGGCTCAACTACTTCACTAGCTGAGGCACTTCTAGCGGACCTACCGATCATGCAGGGGAATCCAGCAAGAATAGGCCAAAAAGCGTAGGCTTGTTTCCTGCGCTCACGCCTGCGAGCGAAGCGCTCAAAGCGATGCGAGCCAGCTTGTAGTAAGAGGGGGGCACTTGCAGCCTTATCTCGCGTTTTCACTGCCCGCCGTACGTGACTTAGCAAGCGTTTGGCATTCTTTTTCTTTCTTTGTTTTATTTCAGAATGAGAATTGAAGAAATGAATTGAATTTCATTCTTTCATAAATAAAACATATTACAATTTAAATTGAATTTTGAGCTTCAATTTTCTAACTTTCTATTGCTCTCCTTGCACCCTTTTGTCTCCTTGTCTGTCTTCCCTCTCTTCCGGTTGTAAGAGTCAAGTTGTGCCTATCTAACGTTATCATTCGAATCCTTTCAATTGAGTGCTTTCCTTCCGTAGGACTCGGCTGTCCAGTTAGTCTTGCTTCCTATTTTGTGCCCTATCCTAAACGAAGAAGGGTTTCCTCCCGCTGTAGGTAATCAAGTGCCTACAGTACGCGAGAAAATAGGAAGAAGCAGTTTCGCAAAATCTAATGATTACCTGTCTTCTTCTTCTCGATAAAAAGGAGGATCAGTCAGAACCCAGAAGCGCTGCTATCAGTTTATGTGTTCATATCCCTTCCAATAAGTAGAATGTAGTATTTTGAGTAAGGATGCATCATAGGAAGGATAAATCTAGCAATTACCTCACCTTTTCGCACCAGATAGTTCGTATACCACTGGGTGATTTTTCCATGTGAAATAGATGGGCCATAGATAGCTAGCGGTAAGAGATCTACCTTGGGATGGTACTCGTGAAAAGCCTAGTCAGTAGTCCCAGTACTGCCGAAACTGGGTTAGAGATGAGATGGATCAGTAGAACATGTAATTGGACCTTAACCTTAGGAGCCTAATCTGTATAAATCTAGTAGTGCTATTCCTGGGCCATATCTACACAGTTCCATTGGTTTTTCCTTCGCGCACGATTAAAAAGTTGTAGTGAGAAACCGTATCATCGTTTTCACACAGCTCACCCAGAAAGAGTTCAATCCTATACTCTCTTTATAACTTCTACACTTCGCTTTCTCGCTTCTCTTTTTTGATTTTTCACTACTGTTAAATCCTGTAGCGCCGGTCCCTACGGACCAGAAACCTGTTCATTTTCTTCGCCAGGTGGCTATAATTCTTAATATTATAGTATGGTTATGGGAGTCAGGGTCGTCTCCTCGGCTGCTACCTTCCCCAAGGCCGGGATTGCGTCTGTTCGGGCTTGGGCGGTTTTTCTCCTTTTTTTCTATTCATTGGGCTTTCTTTCTGATTCCCACTCCTTGCTGCAAGAAAGAACCTTCCTTCGGATCTTTGGGCGGTGTTTGGACTTAGGATAGCCCCTCTCTTGCTCGCGGGGCAATAACAATAGCCGGCAGTGTCTGCTCATCTGAAGGTCCCTCTTTTGCTCGCTGGGTCTCTTCCTTCGTCTCTTCACTTTCCACGATCCTTCTTGGGCACATTCGTGATAGGTGTCCATGTTCGTGGCGGATCATGCACCCGAAGGGAACGGCACCCTTTCATAGTCCAGGATACTAAATGGTATGCCTGGAACTAAGAGGATTATGGATTCTGGCAGGCCTTTGTCCAGCCGTGACACATATCAAGGCACCTTTTTTGACTCCTTGCTTGTCCAGAGGGCTCCCTGCTTTAACAAACTCCCCTGCCTAATAGAAAGGTGCTTTCTGTTCGCCTAACCTAAGAAGTCACTACTAATAGCTGTTCGCCTACTTACTAGACTCTAGTAGGCTACCTGAATCTATTGAACATTTATCTTATTTGATTTGAGAATCTTAGTTAGAGATTTTGAATACACTATAGTGAGGAGATTCTCCTGTTTCGTATTCTTATGATGATTCGGATGCCGATGCTGATGTTGATGTTTCCTCGCGACCAACCTTCCCCTCTTCCGGTTATGGTAAGAGAGTCTGTCCCTCTGCTCCTATTGATTTTGGTTCTAAACCCATAGAGTCGAGGACTGGTGTTGTTGGGTTGGTTACTTAAAAACCACAAACGGATGGCGCAAGAGCAGCTGCGGCTAGGAATGAGAAGGGCGGTGGATTAGCTCGGGTAGTCTCAGTAGCGGAGAATATTCCCATGATATGTGGTTCCGTCAGGCGGGACTCCTACATTAGCGAAGAGAGCTCTCACAGGCCTTGGAGGACCGAACCCATACGCAGAGGAAGAAGCAACGGCCCGCATGGCCACACCAACCCTTTCGCGCTAGGCGAGGCTCTGTAAGACCTCGCGTTAGCGCTTTAGTTTGATTGCTCCTTTGATTCGAAAGAAAGGGGCGTTGTTGATTCGTTAGAAACGGCAGGATCCATTGGCTAAAAAGAAACCTGAGATGTTGGTTCGACGTCTGAAACAACAGCTTAAGATTAGGACTATGAAACCTCTGGGACTGATTCCTCGGGTAGATCAAATTTCTCATTTCAAGGTTGGTGAATGGACAAAAAAGAACCTTCGAACCATGCAGGACAGCCTGTCACGCTTAAGGTGTAAAAAAAGAAAGTAGGCCAGAAACAGAATAATCGGTTGGTTCGATAGAAACTGTTAGATCTGTTTGTGTTTGCTAGGAAGAAAAGAAGAAAGAGGAGGCTATAAATGGTTTGGCCGATGCCGATTCGTATGGCAATGCGGACTCTAGATGTAATGAAAAAAGAATCTTTTGACTTTTTTCGCATCCATGAAATCAGATAAATGGGAAATGAATTATCCAGAAATGGATTGGAAAAAGAAATTCAATTATATTATTCAGGACTCAAAATAAAAGTCAAGTCAGGCACTGCTGTGATGACTTACTTCCACACTATGGATGTACTCAAAAAAGTGAAAGCAGGACATGAGACATCATCTTTCTTTCTCAATCGTATCCGTAGCTCCAGACTCCTTGGATTTTCTTTTATGCTTAACGAAAGTTAACGAAAGGAAAGAGGCCTCGGCCACCAATGCCAATTGGGCCCAGAGATGATTTAATCAGCTTGATTGACAATATCCTCGTTAGCTCCCCACCTTTGCCGGACACAATGCGTTGTTGAGTTGATCGATGCTTCGGAATCATTCATAGGAAGAGAAATCTGGTAGTGAGAACTATCGTTTCGTAATGCTTGCGAAAGAAAATAATCGAAGTAATCAACCCGTCCGAATAAGGACGACATCTTTCCTCTTTCTGGTGGTACCCCGGTGCAGTCACAGCACAGCCAACAAACCATTTTGGATTCGATAGCAGGCTTATAGCTCCCATCTGGAAATGGAAAGAAAAGAAACATGGATGCATCCGCCCGGGTACACAAGCTTCGTAACAACCAGTCAGCTGATGCCGGCAAGCTCATTCGTGTAAGCGAACCAGTGGTTCCCGACTACAAAGGATATCGTTACTCAACAG
>NW_027182244.1:0-11972 GCF_029961685.1 Aristolochia californica
AAGAAAGGCTTGAAGTTCAGAATCTGAAGTAGGGATCATTTTCTCGATCGTAACAGTCAACTATCAAGTGATTGATATGGAACTCTGCCGCCTTCAAATCCAACACCTAACGATGAGAAAGAAGGTTCATATGGTGTTTATTCAATCGAGGGAAGGAGCGCTTACTTATAGGAGGTATGAAATCCACATCTGTCAGAATCAGGTCATCGACCGGAGGAAGGAAAGTTTCTCATTATGAGTGTGACGATGGATTCGATTGGGAAGTCCAATGGCAAAAGGAAGGAGACTCATTAGCTCGTTATTTAGTACTTGACTCTTGTACTTGCCCTGGAATCGAAAAGGAAGAGTTCTCACTTATAGCACCTCAAAGGGACTATGTAACTCAATCCTCTCGTCTATAGCTCCGATCTCTATCTACGATGAAAGGGAACTGAATATTCAGGTTTCAGGGTCCTGAGAAGGAACCATTCATCTCTCTCTTCTTCATCCCCTCCCCGGAGAACTAGGACTCCGTAACCTAGGGTCAGCAAGCCAAGCTTAGGCTTCCCCGAGAGAAAGCCCATTTCATTTGGGTGGTCTTATTTGAAGTTTTTTCTTATCAATCTTTCCCTACCCGAGCTTGATTCCCGGATCATTTACGGTGGTTACGCCATGGACTTGAACCATGTTAAATCCCCATTGGACCCGGGAGAGAAAGACAATAGAATAGCAACTGAAACAACGAACTTCTCGCTCGTTCTGCTCAAACTCTAAAACTTTCGCTATGGCCACAAAACTTTAATAAAACTGCGCGAAAGGACTAATTAAAAAAGGGGAACAACCCTTAGACGTCTTTCTTTCGTACAATTTGATTAGAATCTTTGTGGGCTTACGTGATTCTCACAGAGCCAAACCATACCATTCAACCGTTTACCATGTAGACCAATAAGCGGCTACACTACTGTAGCAAAGGTAATACAGATGAAAGGACATCGGATACTCGTTAGAATACGGAGGAACTTTGGATCAAACAGAAGGGAGAACTAGACTAATGTACCGAAAACAATCAAAGTGGTAGGAGCGGTGAACGATACAGGAAATAAGATGCGCTTTCCAGTCCCGAGCAAAGATTGGAATAGAACTGTTCGCCGCCATGGATCATTCATTGTAGCAAGGGTGGCATAACTCAATCAATGGCATCAGTTTCTCAAATGGTCAAATGGAGCAATTTCCATCGGACTGAAGTTCTCCCTATCATTCCATTATGGACGGGTCTTTCGTCATTTTTGATGTGAATTTGAGTTGATCTGCCTCTCGCCTTGCCCCTTTGCTGAACTTGACGACGCCCCATTCTTTATACGTTTCTTCTTCTCCCGCTTCCCTGAGCTCCCTTTCCTGCAAATTGATAGACTGGAAATTGAGAGACAGACTGTTCATGGCGGGATAACCATGTTAGCTTTCTCTGCGGAGGGATAAAATGACCACGACTTCGAATTCATTAGTGTAGCACGTGATTTAAGCTAAACCATGAAAACTCAATCCGAAGTGAGCGGCAACATAAGCTGCTCCTTCTGTCCCCAAAGTCAAGTGGAAAAATATGGAAACTCTCACTGATAGAGATTTGCCAGAAGCAAACCACATCGATAATGGCCTATCTCGGAATGGTGGATCGAGCAAGAAATCCTGAACATGGTGGTCCCTATTAATCCATAGTTTTGGGCCGCTAGAAATCAGCATTGTGGTTGATCTGTCCTATAGTGCAATCCATAGCAGAAAAATCGGTATCGCTATCCTGTATGGTGAAACTGTATCCTGTTGAGTGAACAGTGATCTTGCATCTATGCCCGTACTCTGAAGCATAGCCATCTGACTCTCCAGCTTAACCATATTGGGTCTTCCCATTCTCCGCCTTGCACTCGCTGCGTGATTATTCGTTTGCTAGTGAAGCCTTGCACTCTCCTGGTGGTGGCCGTACTTAGTGTCAGTGATCTTACTTGGCAGCTAGCCCAAAGAGTCAGTCCAACCGTGATCACTGAGATCTATTATCCATTTTCTATGTCAATGTGTCTTTACGTGTGGAAAGGCGATTGCTTGCTTGACTTGATTACAGTTCCGGGCTTTGATCAACAAGACCAATGTGTGAAAGATGTCATTTTCGAGCCCTGTGGATGGAAAGGGAAGATTGCTTGCTGATGGGCAGTGGGTTGCCGAGGGCTGCTATTTCGATCCTTCCATAATATCAAAAAAGAGAAATCTCAAATGTATGAATGAACGGCCTAACATGGTCCGACCTTGACCCCGTATCCAAACCTTCGTTTTAGGCTCGAAGGCCATTGCTCAGGTTTTCAAGGTTGAGCAGTAGGCCGATTGAGATGCTTTTTTCGCATGAGGATGCTTGGGCAGTTTGTTGACCCCTCTCACTTCACGAATCAATTTCGGTATAAAGTTGAAGCAAGCTATCTTCTTCTCAGAAAGAGTACGCGAGGTCGCCAAGCTATGGATTCAAAAGTCGAGGCTTCAAAATCGGGCAGGTTCAGAAGGAATTCCATCGGCTAGATCTATGATCCATGGCTATCAAGTAGCAATAATAGCATAGTCTAATAGATAGTCTAATTGTCTTCTTTTCAGCTCTTCAAGTGGATTGAGAAGGGTATGGTACATAAGGTGGTCCAGGTGGGTAAGGCGAGGCAGACTACTTTGAGATATTTCCAACATCAAAAATGAAAGAAAAGCCTACATAGTACCCGGTTTTCTTGCTCCAACTAGACCGACGTCCATATATAGGTATGACTCTCGAATAAAAACCATATCTATGTAGGGACCGAACTTGCTGACCAAAACAAAGACGAAAAAGAGGGATTCTAGTTGTAAGATAGCTAATGAAACCATAGCTGGAATTGAGATCTCATTCAAAGAGAAAGATATCAAATATCTGGAGTTTCTTTTTGTCCAAGTCACTTCTCCTTTTGTCCAAGTCACTTCTCTTTTTGTCTAAGTCACTTCCTTTTTTCTTTGTGAGTATCGGGAATACCCCCATTCATAGGTCCGAGATCCACATCTATGAATTGAAAGGTCCGAATGATCAACTCTGCAATCAGTTGTTAGAATCAATAGGTGTTCAAATCGTTCATTTGAATAAATTGAAACCCTTCTTATTGGATGATCATGATACTTCCCAAAGATCGAAATTCTTGATCAATGGAGGAACAATATCACCCTTTTTGTTCAATAAGATACCAAAGTGGATGATTGACTCATTCCATACTAGAAAGAATCGCAGGAAATCCTTTGATAACACGGATTCCTATTTCTCAATGATATCCCACGATCGAGACAATTGGCTGAATCCCGTGAAACCATTTCATAGAAGTTCATTGATATCTTCTTTTTATAAAGCAAATCGACTTCGATTCTTGAATAATCCACATCACCTCTGGTTCTATTGTAACAAAAGATTCCCTTTTGATGTGGAAAAGACCCGTACCAATAATTATGATCTTACATATGGACAATTCCTCAATATCTTGTTCATTCGCAACAAAAGATTTTCTTCGTGCGTCAGTAAAAAAAACATGTTTTTTTTGGAGAGAGATACTATTTCACCAATCGAGTCACAGGTATCTGACATATGAATACCTAACTCTTTTCCACAAAGTGGTGACGAAACGTATAACTTGTACAAATCTTTCCATTTTCCAATTCGATCCGATCCATTCGTTCGTAGAGCTATTTACTCGATCGCAGACATTTCTGGAACACCTCTAACAGAGGAACAAATAGTCAATTTTGAAAGAACTTATTGTCAGCCTCTTTCAGATATGAATCTATCTGATTCAGAAGGGAAGAACTTGCATCAGTATCTCAGTTTCAATTCAAACATGGGTTTGATTCACACTCCATGTTCTGAGAAATATTTACCACCCGGAAAGAGGAAAAAACTGAGTCTTTGTCTAAAGAAATGCGTTGAGAAACGGCAGATGTATAGAACCTTTCAACGAGATAGTGCTTTTTCAAATCTCTCAAAATGGAATCTGTTCCAAACCTATATGCCATGGTTCCTTACTTCGACAGGGTGCAAATATCTAAATTTCACCCTTTTAGAGACTTTTTCAGACCCATTGCCGATACTAAGTAGCAGTCACAAATTTCTATCTGATATTATGCATGGATCAGATATATCATGGCCAATTCCTCAGAGAAAATGGTTGGCGATTCTTCCACAATGGAATCTGATAAGTGAGATGCCGAGTAAGTGTTTACAGAATCTTCTTCTGTCCGAAGAAATGATTCATCGAAATAATGAGTCACCCGTTCTATTGATATGGAGACATCTGAGATCACCAAATGCTCGGGAGTTCCTCTACTCAATCCTTTTCCTTCTTCTTGTTGCTGGATATCTCGTTCGTACACATCTTCTCTTTGTTTCCCGAGCCTCTAGTGAGTTACAGACAGAGTTAGAAAAGATCAAATCTTTGATGATGGAATCATACACGATTGAGTTGCGAAAACTTCTGGATAGGTATCCTACATCTGAACAGAATTCTTTCTGGTTAAAGAATCTCTTTCTAGTTGCTCTGGAACAATTAGGAGATTCTCTGGGAGAAATACGGGGTTCTGCTTCTGGCGGCAACATGCTATTGGGTGGTGGTCCCGCTTATGGGGTCAAATCAATACGTTCTAAGAAGAAGGATTTTCATATTAATCTCATTGATATCATCGATCTCATAAGTATCATACCAAATCCCATCAATCGAATAACTTTTTCGAGAAATACGAGACATCTAAGTCGTACAAGTAAAGAGATCTATTCATTGATAAGAAAAAGAAAAAACGTGAACGGTGATTGGATTGATGATAAAATAGAATCCTGGGTCGCGAACAGTGATTCGATTGATGATGAAGAAAGAGAATTCTTGGTTCAGTTCTCCACCTTAACGACAGAAAAAAGGATTGATCAAATTCTATTGAGTCTGACTCATAGTGATCATTTATCAAAGAATGACTCTGGTTATGAAATGATTGAACAACCGGGATCAATTTACTTACGAGACTTAGTTGACATTCATCAAAAGTGTCTAATGAATTATGAGTTCAATAGATCCTGTTTAGCAGAAAGACGGATATTCCTTGCTCATTATCAGACAATCACTTATTCACAAACCTCGTGTGGGGCTAATAGTTTGAATTTCCCATCTCATGGAAAACCCTTTTCGCTCCGCTTAGCTCTATCCCCTTCTAGGGGTATTTTAGTGATAGGTTCTATAGGAACTGGACGATCATATTTGGTCAAATACCTAGCGACAAACTCCTATGTTCCTTTCATTACGGTATTTCCGAATAAGTTCCTGGATGACAAGCCTAAAGGTTATCTTATTGATGATATCGATATTGATGATAGTGACGATATCGATATTGATGATAGTGACGATATTGATGATGACCTTGATACGGAGCTGCTAACTATGACGAATGCGCTAACTATGTATATGACGCCGAAAAAGGAAATGGACCGATTTGATATCACCCTTCAATTAGAATTAGCAAAAGCAATGTCCCCTTGCATAATGTGGATTCCAAACATTCATGATCTGTATGTGAATGAGTCGAATTACTTATCCCTCGGTCTATTAGTGAACTATCTCTCCAGAGATTGTGAAAGATGTCCCACTAGAAAGATTCTAGTTTTTGCTTCGACTCATATTCCCCAAAAAGTGGATCCCGCTTTAATAGCTCCGAAGAAATTAAATACATGCATTAAGATACGAAGGCTTCTTATTCCACAACAACGAAAACACTTTTTCATTCTTTCATATACTAGGGGATTTCACTTGGAAAAGAAAATGTTCCATACTAACGGATTCGGGTCCATAACCATGGGTTCCAATGCACGAGATCTTGTAGCACTTACCAATGAGGCCCTATCGATTAGTATGACACAGAAGAAATCCATTCTAGACACTAATACAATTAGATCAGCTCTTCATAGACAAACTTGGGATTTGCGATCCCAGGTAAGATCGGTTCAGGATCATGGGATCCTTTTCTATCAGATAGGAAGGGCTGTTGCACAAAATGTACTTCTAAGTAATTGCCCCATAGATCCTATATCTATCTATATGAAGAAGAAAGAATGTAAGGAAGGGGGTTCTTATTTGTACAAATGGTACTTCGAACTTGGAACGAGCATAAAGAAATTAACGAGACTTCTTTCTCTTTTGAGTTGTTCTGCCGGATCGGTCGCTCAAGATCTTTGGTCTGCACCTGGACCCGATGAATCAAATTGGATCACTTCTTATGGATTCGTTGAGAATGATTCTGATCTAGTTCATGGCCTATTAGAAGTAGAAGGCGCTCTGGTGGGATCCTCACGGACAGAAAAAGATTGCAGTCAGTTTGATAATGATCGAGTGACATTGCTTCTTCGGTCCGAACCGAGGAATCAGTTAGATATGATGCAAAATGGATCTTGTTCTATCGTTGATCAGAGATTGATATATGAAAAATACGAATCGGAGTTTGAAGAAGGGGAAGGAGAAGGAGCCCTCGACCCACAACAGATAGAGGAGGATTTATTCAATCACATAGTTTGGGCTCCTAGAATATGGCGCCCTTGTGGAAATATATTTGATTGTATCGAAAGGCCCAATGAATTGGGATTTCCCTATTGGTGGGCCAGGTCATTTCGGGGCAAGCGGATCATTTATCATAAAGAGGATGCGCTTCAAGAGAATGATTCGGAGTTCTTGCAGAGTGAGAATCTCAAGTTCAAAAAGTCATTTTAGCCAAACAAGCAAAGGAATGAGCGCCTCGCCTTTACTCTAATAAGGGCGTTAGCGCAGTGCGAGTTACGGAACACATTTTTGCTTTGCTATGCTACTAATACGCGTATTTGCTCTGCTATTCTGCCCTCACCTCTCCAGCTGGGCGTAGACTCTTATGGGAAGAACTGCTATCCGTGCGTCAGTTGTAATCTCTCCCTTGGTGTGTGGGTGGGGATTTCACACGACCCTTCTTCTTGCGGATAAAAAAGGGTGGCAGAAAAGGCATTTTTTGTAGCATGGAGGAGTTTGCTGACTTCATTCTGGTGGCCAGTCTGGTTGAGCTTCCTCTGGGTGGATCTGACTATACTTAGACCAAAAGCAAGGTGAAGCAAACATTCAGCGCAGGTTAGATCGCTTTCTTATATCCAATGATTGGGACATCACGTTTCCCCATCCAAAGAGCTAGTTCCCGATCCATCTCTGACCACCCCCAGCAAGCTACGCACACTTCTAGCGCACAAGCCCCTTTACTCTGCAGTAAGCGCACAAGCCCCCCTATGGAGTCAAGCTGGCTCGCTTCGCTTTGAGAAGCAAGTAACTTCACTTCAAGCTGGGTAAGGGAAGGCAAGGAAGTAACTGAGGGAAGGGACCTTTACCATTTCGCTTCTTCAAGCTAGTAGCCTTTGTGCGGCTGACTCCTGCCTTTCTCAATCATTATGATGAGTGCCACATCTCTAAGCCTCGATCTCAATCTGCTATGCTTACGCACAAGACTACCCCTCTTCCCGAAAGCTTCGCGGGCACTAAAGCTGCAAGTAAGCTCACGGGCATACGCGATAGGGCACTAAAGCTGCAAGTAAGCTCTCGGGCTCATGCTTGCTACTGCTCTCGGGCACGCACTGCGCTCCTGCTCCTCGCTCCGTTCAACTCGTGCTTCTTCTTCTCTATCTTATCTTAATTTCGTATATAATAACAGTGTCTTTCTTCATTTAGTAAGCTAGTTGATCGAGAAACCTGCGCCCAAAGTGCTTTCGCGAAAGCCGGTCACCGTTTGGCTAAGATCCTTGATGACTTATGAAGAAAGCCAGACTTCAAACAGTAGGGCAAAGAACATAACATTATAATATGAATGATATCTGAGAATAATAGCTAAGTGTAGCCTGTGACCTTCAAAGCTTGCTCAATTCTCCTTCCCTTTCCCTTCATATTCTGTTGAAACTCATTCCCCTACCCCGGCAACTCACTCTTTGCCAGTGAAGTCCTCCCACATCTTGACCCACTCGCTCGCTATCTACCTTCCCCACCGCCCTTCTTCAATAATTTCCGAGACCTTCGCAACACTAGACAAAGCGGTATCATTGCGTAATCTATCCCCAAAAGAATCAATAAGGCGGCCCACCGGGAGCCACGGGTCGAACCATAAATTAGTGGTGGACCCATCTCCAATGAGATGTCGGATACACCATGTAGCGAAGTCCCTAACACGAAGAATGCCTCGCCAAGCCCAAGAACAATCCCAAGGAATCTCTTTTTTCTTTTTTTATTATAATTAGAATGAATTATGAGAATAATTCTAATAATAGCTAAGCGGGCACTAAAGCTGCAAGTAAGCTCTCGGGCTCGGTTTTTCCTGAACCCATAGTTCTAGTTTCTCTCGAAATAAGATATTTCTTTTCTTCCGAAGTCGCATTTCCCGCAGCAGCATCCAAAGCAGCAGCTAAAGCCTCATTCCGGACTGAGACCGTAGAAGAGTAATCATTTACCTAGGTCACTTGCCGAATCTCAAGGTAGAGACGAAGCTTCCGAAGACCCTGAATCCACGGGTCCAGGTAATGTGAATAGATAGGTATAGGCCCTTTCGGCCTGACCGAACTGAAATCAAAGGGGCGCAACGGCTTTTCATAGGCGGAGGCTTGAGCGCTTTCTGGCTCGCTTCAAGCCTGAAAACGCAAGATGTTTTCTTTCTACTTGGCTAAGATGTCTTCTTTCTTTCATTCTCATTGATGAATGAATTTGCATTTCATTCTTTCATTATCTTTCTAAATTGATGAATGAATTTGCAAGGATGTCTTATTTCTTTCATTAGAATTTCTGAAATTCTTTACATTTCTTTCTTGAATTCTCATTTCTAAATTCCTTTTTGAACGAATTATATGTATAATTCTTCTTCTTTTTAAATCTATTTTACCCCGTTGCTTGTACTTTGATTGTCGAGATTGGGTTGGTGTTCAGTGTACCTATCTGTATCGAAAATCAAAGAATGAAATTACAATGAATGAAATTGAATTTCAAAAGAAAGAAAAAGAATGCCAAACGCGCTACGGCTTTCGCGCTTGAGTTTGATTGCTCCCTGCATTCGGGGTGAATGAGCCAGTTCCGTTCTAATCTGAACGGGACGGGATAGGACCAAGGGTAGGAGACTGATTAATCCGGGCGGAAGTCAGATATAGAATTAGGAATCACTTGACGTTTGACCTTGACAAAAGACAGCGCCTCCTCACTTACTAGCATACGATCAATTCTCTCCAGAATTCTATCTCTTCCTCTCCTTATCTTTGTCCAGGTGAAGAATCCACTTGATGGAGACCAGAAAGAAGAGGCTTTCCTGGAAAGATTAGAATTCCTCTATTAGATTAGCATTCCCCAATCTACCGCCGCTGCTATCTTAGACAACTATTGAAGTGAAGATCCAAAGGCGAACAGCCACCTAAACGAGTTCTGCGGCTACCGACGATCGCAAGTTTGGTTGGTAAGTAGGCTTTCGAGGCTCAACTACTTCACTAGCTGAGGCACTTCTAGCGGACCTACCGATCATGCAGGGGAATCCAGCAAGAATAGGCCAAAAAGCGTAGGCTTGTTTCCTGCGCTCACGCCTGCGAGCGAAGCGCTCAAAGCGATGCGAGCCAGCTTGTAGTAAGAGGGGGGCACTTGCAGCCTTATCTCGCGTTTTCACTGCCCGCCGTACGTGACTTAGCAAGCGTTTGGCATTCTTTTTCTTTCTTTGTTTTATTTCAGAATGAGAATTGAAGAAATGAATTGAATTTCATTCTTTCATAAATAAAACATATTACAATTTAAATTGAATTTTGAGCTTCAATTTTGCTTTTCTCGGGGGAAACATGATTCTAAGCAGAAAACAAACAATGATGTTACCGGATGCTTGAGGAGAGAAGGACTAAACATATACTTCTCGCTCCCAACCCGGGGCCATGCTTCAAAACGAGCTTCAAAGCAAAGAATCACCGTCTTAAGCGAGACGCGCGAAAGCCGTTGCTTGTTCCTACGGGATTGAGATTAAGAACCACCAATGGTGGAGGCAGTTGATCTTAATCAGCCAGTTGCCAGATCCAGATGCAGATCGAATTGGACCCTGCGAAGAAAACGGAAGAGCGCGCTAGCTAGCGCACAAGCCGCCGGGCACTCTAAGAAGCAGGCTTGGGTTGCAGAAAAATCTGGTTCAGAATCTAAAAAAGAAAGAATATTTATATAATAATAAAAGGCCTAAGGAAGTGTCAAGCAAAGCGGACAATTCATTCAGAGGACGGACGGATGAGAGATTCATTTCTTTGTGTGCGGGTTCAAGTCCCCTTATGTCCCCCACTGTTCTATTCAATCCTACCCCATAGTCCCTTATTTCGCTCCTCCATTTTCTTCGATCATCGGACGTGAAGGTCTGCCCTTCCTTCATCCGCCGGCATTCCTTGTTCGAGGCATATCGGCCCCCTTTGCCCCCTATTGCTTGCCCATTATTGGGCCTCGACCTCGGTAGAGGTAAAGTCTTTTATTTCCTCATCGATCGAAGCAGCTGATAATCTTGCACCTGTGGTCGAATGCGGGAATATTTCCCCCACCTTATAAGCAGTGGGGTATGGCATTCTCTGTCTCGACCTGATGGTCAATTTATCCTATCCGATCGATAGCCCGCCGAAGAGCAGTAACTTCCAGTCGACTTCTCTCTGTTGCACATCCTCTGGTGGGGGTTGTGATCTCGTGAGGGTGAGGGGTCTTGGGAAATGAGCTGCCATCGAAGCAGCTGATCGACGTCGAGTCTAATACGGGTGGTGGAACCGGGCGGGGATCCTATCCTAACATGCTCCAGATCACTCTATCCATTCCAGTCCCACCTTCATTCGTGTGCTGCAACTCAGAGGCTATAGACGCAGGACCAACATCCCTTCCAGTTCTAGATTCCTTCAATCCAAGCCTTGCCTTCTTGCTTAAAGCCGCTCTACTACGATTTTAGTGGCATTCGGGGCGTTAAAAAGATCCCGATGATGAGGGGTCAACTCCTCTTTCTCTGCCCTTTCCCCCCTATCCCTGTCGGTCGAGTGCTTTATCCCTAGTGATAGTGAGATTAGGACCATAGAACAAATCAATCAGTCTGGCAGGGGAGTCGCTTTAGTCAACTGATAAGGAGCGGGAAAAAGATACACTTTAGACACTCGGCCACTCGACTATACCAGCCGGGAGAGGGCACGGACTCCACTCAAGGGCTTTAGCGAAAGGAGAGATTCGAAAGAGGAACTGGTCAATTCTACTTAGAAGCCAGTGGAGTCAAGTTCTGAAGGCTCCAAAAGGCTCGTGTAGTAGACTCCACTTGCCTGGCCTGGAACCCGAACGTTTCTACTAGCCACCTAGCCATTTGATCCTTAAAAGTGTCCATCGGCTACTTCCAATGTTGTGGTTCCCTACCCGGTGGATCAAAGCTTTCCGGTGCTCCTTCAATCCCTTCCACCCGAACTGTCGGAGAGGAGTCTATATACTGATGGAGTGACTATCTGCCGGCCCATCGCTACATCCTTCAACCGGGATTCTCTTTCCTTCCCCCGTTCGCAAAGGCTTCTTCGCGGGACCACCCGCATGATTCATCCTTCTGTCGAAAGCCCTTCCATCCGTGCTTTCCGTGAACCGCCTCTATTCCAATAACTTTCAATGTCGGTCGGCGGATAGGTTACCATTGACTGAGTGCGGGGTAGGATTCAATCCCATTCCGGCAACCTTCCACCCCGGCAAAGCCAGCTTCATCTTTTATTCCCGCGAAACAAGAAGTTTATCTTCTCTCGAGATCGGGCAGCACATATATGGTTGAATTTCCACCCATCGAAATGCACCGGTCGCTTCAATCCTCATTGCGGATTGGACCAGCCCCTCACTCAAGATGTTATTGCCCATTGGACTGAAACCGGTAGAGAGCTGCCTTGCTTACTTGTCTTAGTCTGGTCCATAGCGATC
>NW_027182245.1:0-11813 GCF_029961685.1 Aristolochia californica
GGGACTTTCATTTCCAGTGGGAGTACAACTTCACAGCCGTAGACCGGGTAGAATGGTGCTGCTTGCGTTGCCCCCCATACAGTTGAGTTGTGCGGTACGTCTAGAATGCTTAAGGGAGGTCCAGTCCCTTTTTCTTTCTTTTTCTTGATACATTTTCTTTATTTGTTATTTGCAGATGGTCTTGTTAAAGGCTTCGGCCAGGTTGCAGGAGCGTTGTAGGCCGTATAAGTTACCGATCTTGTATTGTACTTCTTGCAGAATCTGTGGAATCGAGGCGCCCATCAAAGGATGCTGACCTTTTCTCTTGGGTTGTCCGGTAGGATGCCGAACTGGATGTAATCGATGAATTGTTGCGCCACCCAACTTCGTTCACTGAAAGCCTGTTGATCCAGACTTGATGGCATTTGGCTATTGCTTGATGTATATTGAGAGATGGCAGGATCTTTCTACCACATTTAGCCTTTTTTGGGGAGGGATATTTATTGCCGCTGCCAGCCCAGCTAGGGCATCAGCGCGAGCATTTTGCCCCCGGGGTACATGTTCAATGTTGAAGTAAGGGAAACTTAGTTTGAGGCGTCGAGCCGCCGCATGGTAGGGTAGTAGGTCAGGCTTCCTGACTTCGTATAAATCGTTCATCTGTTTGGAATCTTTCCGGACTTCAAGACGAGAGATCTCCATTTCACGGGCTATTTCCATGCCAATGATCAATGCCTGATACTCTGCCACTTTGAACATGGTTCGGTCAAGACAAAAGAATGTGCTATCATGTAGCCTTTGATGAACACAATGCCAACCCCCGATGTGTTCTCGTACTTGTGATTTAGTAGGAGGCACTGTCGAAGTACATCTCCCAGGGCTTTGGTGGCGCCTCGGACTTCTGCATGATATACCGGTTCGTCGGAAAGTTCCTCCCTTAGTTCTGAATCCGGCAGCAGCGGATGTGCGGCAAGGAAGTAAGCCAATGCTTGTCCTTTTTTTTGAGTCACATAGACGATGTCGAACTGCGATAGCAAGATCTACTACTTTTTCGAGTCTTGCATTTAGGTAACCGGCTTTTTTAACAAGGATCTTTAGTGGATTGACCTTGAAAATTATACGGATGATGTTGGACAGTGGAGAATGTCGTAGTTTTTGAACGTAGAACATCAGCGCCAAACACTCCTTTTCGACAGGAGAATATCGGAATTCTGTTCTCCGGCTCAAGCAGTAGAGAAGAGAGCCATTTCCTTGCCCTCATCATTTTCTTGGGCAATACTTGCCTCCAGTGAGTATTCTAGGGTGCATGTATACAGTATGTCT
Source organism: Aristolochia californica (assembly GCF_029961685.1). Taxonomy (NCBI): domain Eukaryota; kingdom Viridiplantae; phylum Streptophyta; class Magnoliopsida; order Piperales; family Aristolochiaceae; genus Aristolochia; species Aristolochia californica. Next base: position 1,300 of record NW_027182245.1, read on the forward strand.
GAATGGTCTTCCCTTTTCGGGTGCGACCAGCACTGGCGGATTAGCGAGATACTGCTTGATGCTTTGGAAGGCTTCTTCACAGTCTTGATCCCACACGAAATTCAATCCATTCTTCATTAGCCGAGTGAACGACTGACATCTTCCTGAGAGGTGAGATATGAACCTTCTTAATGTAAGCCAGGCGTCCTTGCATTGCAGCCCTCGTAGCTCCTTTCCTTTAGGTTCCTTGGGGGCTTAATTTCCGGGATAGCTTTTAGCGGGGTCGAGCTGGATTCCGTCTTTTCGAACGATGAAACCACCCGAGCAATCAAACGGCTGCGCTAACGCGAGGGTTGCACCACACCAACCCGGAGTTGCTTGTTGGATGATGAAAGATTGAGAGCCTTGAGGTCCATCAAAGAAAGGTCGCTCGATCATATAACAAAAGGGTCAGAGCGAGAAAGTTCCAAGTGGGGGACTTGGTGTGGAAAGTTGTGCTGCCAGTCCGGCGAGATCTTTTGTATGGCAAGTTTTCCCCTCACTGGGAAGGACCCTTCAGCGTACGAGAAGTGTTGCCCAAGGGGGCATATCGTCTACGATATTTGGATGGGCGAGATTACCCTCCACCAGTTAACGGCGTGTTTCTAAAAACTGACGTTCCAGCCCTGACTGAGTTCCGGATCCCTAGAGTGGACGAGTGATAGATAATTCTAAGGCCGAACCATTTTGGCTCGGCCAAACAAACAATGTAATACAATTTCTTCCGGAACGCCGAACCGGCTCGGCGAGAAATTTCAATCAAGTCAAAAATTGATACAAATTGTTTAAAACATAAAGAAAAATTTACAAAAGCTTTTCAAGAGCCGGCCTCCGCCAATCTAGCCACTACGCCTCTTTCTCTAACCTCCCTCTTCTTCGCCTGCAATTGCCTCACAAGCTCTTCAGCCTCATCGCAGAGTTTGTCAATTTTGAGGCGCGCATTGGACTGAGTAATGGACGAACCTTCGATGTCAAAACCGTGACGCTTCAACACTTCGAAAGCCTCGCTAGAAGTTTTTAAGGCGTCAACGAAGATATCTCTCTTTTTGCAAGACAGGAATTCCTCCTTTTCGAGTTCGCTCAGGATGGAGAGACAGGTGTTGAGATTCGAAGATACCTCGTCTACTTCGTCCGCGAACTGGCTCTTTATCGACTTCATCTTGTCCAAGTCCACGTCATACTCGCGCTGAAGAGAGGCTAGTTCTTCCCTCACAACCTTCAAACGGTCACTGGCGGCTTGGATGCCGTCGTCGCCAGGCTATTTTTTGTTCTTCGCACATTCAGGGATTCCGTCAGCCCTGGTAACCCATATGTGATCGGCGAACGGCAGGTTCCTAAAGCCCTTAAGTTCCTCAACCCATGATAAGACTTCAGCAGAGCATTCGCCCCTCATGAGGTCAGGGAGAGACTGTTTGAGCGAGGCCCGGATGAAACTAAGCCGATCAGATGGAGGGGCACTGACAGAGGAAGCCACACCAACCCTTCGAGCTCGCTGTCGATCGTAGCCATGACCTCGGTGATAGATCGGCGGCTGGGTTCGGCAGCAGAAGGACCTGCCAAAAAACGCGAGGTAAATTTAGTCAAAAAAAGAAGCAGGGAAATGAATTTAGCAGAAAGAGACTGGAGTTTAAATACCTTCCGAGAGGACGGCCTTAGGAGTTAGCGGCGAAGGCTTTGAGGGCTGGACATCTCCTCCCTTAGAGGGAACAGTCTCGTCTCCCGGCTTCTGCTCTTGGGTAACTGGACAAGAGGCTGAGGTGGGCGAGCTCGCCGAAATATCGGTAGCTGCTTTCTTCGCCTCAGCGCCATCACCACTGACGGTTCGAGGTGAGGAAGTGGCGAGCGGCTGATCTTCGACGGGCGCTTCCTGGCTTGACTCCTTAGTTGATTCGGCGAGAGTGTTTGCCGAATCTTTCTGCGCCTCGACATTCGAAGGTGGGACCGTCTGGTTTCTCTACAGACGACAGACACGCAGCCTTCTCGACGGTAGGCTCATCAGGCGGGAGAGTTGGGTTTGATTCAGTATGCGCTTAGTAGTTCTGGCCCTGAGGTGCCAGTGGTAGGTTCGCCTAACCCAGCGGTTTGCTCTTCCCGTGTCGCAGGATTTTCAACGCTTATCTCGTCCTCTTTCGGCCTGACCGAACTGAAATCAAAGGGATTTAGTTTGATCCCCTTTGATTTCGGCCCCTTCTTAGTCCTGAGGTCATTTTCTTTCTTGTTGCACTGCTTAAAAAAGTGCACTTAGCGCCGCGTTGACCAAAAGCGAATCGTGCCTTTGGCTGGGAGGGCTTTTGAATGCGAACTGAGATCTTAAAAAGGAAGTTTCGTAATAACCTTAAAATAGAGATCTCGCTGCTGTAGACGAAAAGGATTGAGTTACCGCCCTGAAAGCTGATTTAGGTTGAGGTCTTATCCGAATAAAGGCACTGGTAAGCCTCAGATGAAAGGGCTAGGGTACCGATAAGAAGAGCTGATTTAGTTGATTGACTTCCTAACCTTCCGTGGGCAACCAATATCACTATTACTGAACCATGCCTTTAGAAAGAGCTAACGGATCCCACTTAATCATCCGAAAAGACTGAAACAAGCGCTGAAACAAAGGCAAAAACCGAGGCTAGAATCTAGAATATAGGGTAGCAGGTGGGATTTTGTAAGGGAGGTTGGAAGGGAAGAAATAGCGCTCTTTTCGCTGACGGAGTCCCAGGGGCCAGCCCGTCCCTAAAACTGCTGCTCGCTTCTCTAGATTAGTACTCCCATAGCAAGGGGCAAGAAACTTCCACCCCATACTGAAGCGATTTCCCACTGCGCATCTCTCGACCAGCTCGTTCCAGCGCAGCGAACACGGACTTTGCCTTGAGGAGAAATCCTGTTCCCGGAGTTGTTCAAGCTACTGGATCGTCACTTCAACGTCACCCGACAGCTTGAAAGCCATGGCAGGCCTTAATCCTGCCTGATTGGTCCATATGGTTCGGTTCCAGAGCTTATAGATTGAAAACTAAAAGATATCGGATAGGTTTCATGCCCTGACCGCAACTCCTAATTTGATTCCCTTAGCGCCTGTCCTATGAGCCTATGACTCATTAGTACCTGTTAGCGCGGATTGCTATCGTACCCTTAGCGTGCACTTGACCTTCCCTTATTGCAGTTAAGTTAACATGTTAAGAAAGAAGTCTTCCTAAGAAAGAGGGTCTTTTATGCTTAGAGCGCGGAGCACTTGCCCTATCGCCCACCTTTTTTTGACCTTTGAATCTAAATTTAGCTTGATCGCCTTGTACTGAATACGGTAGAGCGTGGAGCCCATACCTTAGCTTAGATCGATACCATTCCCTATGATCCCTTATCGCGTTGAGCCTTGAGCCCATACCGATTGAGTAGAGCATTGAGCACGGATCTCGAGTGAACTGAACCGATGCCAAGGGAACTGATCCCCTGTCAACTTCGAAACCTTAATAGTATTCCAAACTATTGGACGTGTCCTTTACCGTGCCCACCAAAAGCCCACCTTCCGGTCGCCTCGGAATGCTTACCCCTTCGAGTGGGAAGGAGACAAGATTACTGATCACTTTACCAAGCGGCGTCGGGAGTGAGTTCGTTGAGTTTTTGAGTCTCGTGTCTCGCTACATGGCAACTTGAGTTTATCGACTTTCATAGCAACGGTTGGACGCCAAGGTGCCCGCCTATCTTTGGGCTGTCTGTTTTAGCTCCGGAATCACCTTTCTTTCACCGTGTTAGATGCGGAGACCAGACCGGATGCTAGAACGAAAGACCGTTAACTAAGAGAAATGATTGAAGGAGCGGGATAGTACCAGCGTCCAAGCGAAATAGGGGCGGCTACGAATGGGCTGTTCTGCCATTCTGCCTCTCATGAACTATCGGCATTGTTTATCAGTAAGAGGTAGAGTCACTGATTCCGTCTGCGGGGAGGGAGCTCTTGGATTTGGCAATTTCAAAATGCCAATTGGATGATGAAGAGACTCAATGTCACCTTTGGAGGGAAGGTGATCTTCTACAGAACCGTGGCATAAGAAGGTCGATACTAAGCCTACAGGAGGAATGAGACCCTGCTTTCGTTATCGAGTGGATAGTAGAATAGCCCGCTCTATCTATTCTACGAGAATTGTTGGTCATCGCCCTACCTGTGGGAATCAGGGCAATTACTATAGTCGAACGTTCTTCGACCTGATTGGTTGCACCGCCACGTGGAAGCCACGCCCTGCCTTCACTTCTACCTCCTCCTGTGTTCACCCATGGAGGCCTTGCGCCTGACGAGGGATCAGACTGGAACAGTGAGTCTCATTCGCACCCTTGGTTGTCCAACGGGTTTTCCTTCACCTGACTATGACCTACGGCCTAGCAACCTTCTTTTGGTAAAGATGATATACACCTCTCTTTCCGAATGCTCTTGTTCGCCCGCTTGGACGCTGCGCAAAAGCCAAACCATTTGAGGTGAGGTTCCTTTCTTCAAGGCCGATATTTGGCCTTTTTTCGCTAGTTGACCCTGCCATTGGTGTCTCACCCTTGCATGCAGCTCACCTCGCCTTTTTCTTGCGGCAAGCAAGCCGCTCTCAGTTCTCTCGCTCCCGGTTACACCTTTGTGTGTTGTGCGTACTTCTAGCGCCTCGGCACCACCACAGTGGTTTCGGTCGGCTTAACGGAGTTGCTGCGGTCCAATCGGTTAGGCATCTCGTCTACCACCCTGGTTAGGTAGCTTGCAGACTGATCCCCCTCGAATCGTACGGAGGGCACGAGCAGCCTCACTTCGCTCGTCTCACTCCCGACCTACCGTGCTCTCACACCCTCACTCACTAGTAAGCGGTTTCAACTCTCCCTTGAATCCGTTCACTCGTGTCCCTTACCAAAGGGCCACTTCGTTCACTTGTCTTTAGGCACTCCAAAGGCATAAGAAAGCATATAAGATAGGCTGATCACCAATTAATTCAACTGCCAGAGGCTTCTAGAATGCGTTATTTGGCACTTTAAGCCAATCAACGTAGGATCGCAGCTTCTCTGTCTTTATCAGAAGAGGAGAATCCATGACGGTTACGGTCTATGAAAAAAGAATCCTGCCATCACGGCTAAACAACTTACAAAGCAAGCAAGAAGGACTCGCGGAGGGCTCTTTGTATGCCCATCCTCCCCTCAGCCATTTCGGGTTAAGAAGAAATTCAATTAATGAAATTTCTCTCTATAAAAAAGGAAGACTGCGTGGTAGGAGTTTGATTTGCTGTCTTTTTGCGATCGCGCAGTCTTTCTTCATGCCTCATTTCGGCATAGCTGTCCACAAACTGAACAGGATATCGATCTTACTGTATCCGCATGCCTGCCCCTACCTTCTATCAACAGAAATTGACATAAAAGAAAAAGGCGTCAGCTCGGCGTAGGAACCGCTCCTGCACATCCGAAGCGAGTGATTTTGCTAAACCCTTTGTTTCGCCCCCTTGGCTAAAAGTTTGCTACTGAATGCGGTCTACTTTTGCTTTAACTACTAAAAGGAGAAAGTGTTTGAGTGCATGGTGATCCATGCGAGGTGCACGAACGATTTCTGTGATGCTATCAGGGAGGAAATACAGTAATGGATGTTCCCACTTGACATTGACTTGACACCAATCGTCTGCATCTCCGTCTGGGAGGGGCTGAAGACTTTCCGTGTGAAGCCGCTTCCTCACGTTAGGTGTAGATCGGAGAGTCTGGATAGGGTTTAGTCAGAGTTACACTAAGCATAGAGCAGTGTGCCGGGCCATCTAAGGAAGCGGATCTGTCTGCTGAGGGATGCTATATAGCGCCTTTGTGGGTACGCTGAATTACCACCACAAGGGGAACAACGCTGGCAGAGAGCCTTTCCAAAAAAGACGGCTTAGAGCGCCAGTCAGGCTCGTAGCAAGGAAGAGTTTGATATGATATTTGAGAAGGAAGGACTTAAGGTATAAGGTTTGCACCTCCACTGATGGTCAAAAAAAGTCTTAGACTCTTTCTCTCTCTATATGTATATTATATATGTATATTTTGATCAATTAATTCTACCGTTGATTTTCACTAAAAACCTTATATCTGTTTGCTAGAGAACAAAAGAAAAGTCAAAAAATCTTTGAGGCAGACAAATAAGTTAGAGTGCCCCTATTGCGTCAGGTGCGTAGCCCTGTAGCTTAAGAGCTTGACGCGCGAGAGGGGCATGTGCGCATGGCAGCAAGTGGGCTTGTGCGCTAGCTAGTGCCACTACCAACCCTCGCGTTAGCGCAGCCGTTTGATTGCTCCCTGCAAGGTCATATCCGTATAAATACCCGTCTCGCATCTCCGCGTGGAACCTCTCAACACAATATACATTGCCTCGCTTTCTCGTATTAGCTGAATGGGTCAGCATAATTGCATCGTCAATCTCGCGATCCATCGCCTTATCGAGTAGGATCGGGCCAAGCTCTCCGGCTTACCCTGAATCGTATCTATTCTTTTGGGTTCATGATCTGCTCTTAGTAGGCCTACTCTGTGGCGAGTAGCTCTTTTATGATATGAGAATTGCTTTCTAACGCGCATGGGAAGCAGGCCAAAGAATAGGTCTCAATTCACACATGGCTTTTTAATTAAGTACCTGTCCCCCTTCCTTCTCCTCATATTGGAAAGCCGCACTCGTCTCTGGTGTATGGGAAGTAGTTGGCCTCACATACATCCTTCCTGACCACCCCGCCTTAGCATATGTCGGTGGTACCCGTGGGTGGAAGAAAGACTGATTATCAAAAGAACGTGACGCGGTCTACTCAATTAATGGGGAACGGTCTGCCGTGGGTGGTTTAAACTTCCGGGAGCAGTGCCTCTATTGCGTAAAGGGGCAGCAGAGGCCCTATTGTGTAAAGGTGCTCCGCCCCTCTTGCTACCGTAGTGCGCTAAAGAAGCAAACGGAGGCTGAAAAGCCGAAGTGCGCTCGCTGGCTTTCGCGAACTGCAGCTTCGCCAAGAAAAGCACTTCTTACTGGTGAAGGGCGCGCTACGGGCCTACGCTTGTTCCTGCGCGAGAATCTCCGGCTTTTTGGCCGTATCTTGCTCCTTTCTTTCGCCTCAGTAGTGAGCGCTGCGAGATCTGATTCAACTGAATATGGGACTTGGATATGCTCCTGCTCCCGGCAGATATGCTGGGCTAGATAGTGACAAAGGGCAAACTCGAGCCATCAGTCAACCACTGCTACCTGTGCTGGTTTGTTATATTTATATGATAGATCTCCCACCTCGGCTGGAACTTGCCTCTGCTACTTGCATCTCTGCTACTTTAGGGTATGAAGCCCCCGAATCTAGGCGAGGTGATGGCGGGGAACTCCAACTTGTTTTGGCTTTATACCTCGCCCGGACAATCACGCGACGAATCTTAACGCGCGCTGCCCGACACACACAAAGAATTGCGATTTACTGAACGCAGGCGCTTACTTATCACAGATTCGAGGTAGTCTTTTCCGGCACACTCGTGGAGTTCGCTCGAAGTCGTCGCGAGCTCGGAGTTTGAAGCTTCAACACAGTCACTCCTTAGTAGCTCGTTGCTACAACTTCTCTTTGGCTCGTTCCGTGCTTACTCACTTCACTCGCTCTCGTTCAGTAGCGGTTTATTCATTCTTTAGATAGCAGCGTGAGAGCTCTGAAATTCCATTCTGGTCCGCCGTTCCAGTCGAATCGCGAGCTTCGCTCGACACTGCTAGCGAAGCTCTACGCTACGACAGAGCATTTCCATTATTTCAATTATAGAGCCAATCACACAGCTCTCTCTCTTTCCGGCCGTATGTAGAATCGTCGGAGCGAGCGGAGCAGCTGCAGAGGCTGCTACCTTGGGCGCTTATAACAATAGGGCAAGCGAGAAGCATGCCTATCAAGCGCCTTATAACAATAGGGCAGGCTTGAAGCGTGCTACCTTGGGCGAGGGTTGGTGTGGTGCAGTAAGGCGCGTTAGCGCAGCCGTTTGATTGCTCCCTTCCCTTACACCTGCTTCTAGCCCGGAGGGGAGGACTTTTCGATGTACTTCCGGTCTTCTGGGCTGGATTCAGAAGTATGCCTGCTGATATAGCTTTTCAACAACGAGTGATTCCATTGACCGGTACAAAGGCATCTCTACTATGGAGGCCAGGGTAGCTATCGCATCGGCTAGGCTGTTCTTGTCTCTAGGCACATGGACGAAAACCACCTCATCAAAGAGTGAGACTAGGCGTTCGGCTAGCTCTTGATACGGAATCCACGCCGAGTCCCTGGTCTTCCACTCTCCCACGACCTGACTGATAACCTAGAGTCCCCAACCACTTTTAGGCGAGTCACTCCAAACGTTAGAGCGCTTTTCAGGCTTTGTGTGGTCCCTTTTTTGAGGGAGCATGGCGTGGAGAGGAGGGAGGGCGATCGACCTGGCCAACTCTCCAGTGGGACCCGCCCTCAGGCTGGGCCAGAAGCCCCCCTACTTGTAAGGCCAATAAGGGTACCATTACTATATGATATGCCCTCTTCAGGCGCTTGTCCATCGTTCGGACCTCATCCAGCATTCTCGGGAAATCCGCAGTCTGCTCCTATGGCCGCTGCCTTCCCTCAAAGTCAATTTAAAACCCCGAAAATCAAAAAAGTACTAAATAGTACTTTTTTTCCAGCTAATTCAGCCAATTTCCCCTCCAGCCCAACAACCCCAACCCTCCCTTAATCCTGCGACGCCCTCAAGTTTGGAAGGCCCGTCCAATCAAAAAGTAGCAGCCGTAAGCGGCCCTCTTCTCGGTCGGGCTATGCGCTCTCGGGCTTGGGCACATCAATAAGAGTGAGGAAGACGAAGACGCGATGCGCTCTTTCGTCTGATTCACTTGACAGAAGTACGAGTCGAGCGGCTAAGAGCTTAAATTAAAGCAGGAGCCGCAGGCATGAGCGCAGTGCAAGCCCTATCGCGTATGCCCGCGCCGCTATTATTATACGAGAAATCGATGTGAAGAAATCAATGTTAACAATCAGTTCCTGCAGTGAGTGAGGTATGCTTCACGAACGTTACTAACATGAGCTTCTTCAGGAGTAGCAAGCTAGCCCGAGAGCAGGAGCAAGCGTGCCCGAGTGTTAGCCCGATATCTTGTTTGCAATGGCATTTTTATAAACTAATGTGATTGAAAAAGACAGGGATAAGTCCCTTACCTTAGGTCTTCTCTCATTTCCACTCAGTCTATTCGTTTCGTTAAAACTAACTTGTTCACTCCTCATCATCGTGCCTGCCAGTACGGTATGGATAAAGTCTACCTCACTTTTGATATTTGTCATGAGATGGGAAAGAATGCGGTGATTGCATTTAGAAAGTCGGTTCACTAGAGCTCTGCTTGTCAGCAATTCTGACTACTTCCACCTGGACCTTCAAGTCAGCAAAGCCTAGCTCGAAGTTGAATCTGCCCGACAAGTACCTGCCCAAGAAGGACTTCGATGGGAAATAGCCGTGGAAACTCAAGAAGAAGGTAAGACAGAGAAGAAAGTTAGTACCAAGTTCGCAAAGAGGCCGGGGAAAGAAATATGCGCTGTCCAACGCACACAGGTAGGAAGGGACGCCGCAACCTTTAGGGATCGGCTACGCTTGGCGGAAGGATCAAAAAATGGAGGTTTTGCTGACAGATAGATGGCGCTAGCTTTCTAAAAGAGTTTAGTTTTGAAGATCCTGGCCACACCAACCCTTTCACCTTTCACATCCTATTTCAGTACGCTGCCTGATTCTCTATTCATTGGCTTAGAATAGTCAGCCTGGGCTTCCGGGGCTAGGACTACTATGTCCACCCAAAAGCTCTCATTCTCGGCCAAGTCCGAAAGCAATGCACGAAAAGGCTCACGAGGGCTTTCCCCGATCCGATGCACAGACGAGAGCAACTCCCTAATTTGGACTGAATAGCCAATGTCTTTAGTAATTCACTCATTCAAGCCGCTTCTTTTCTTCCAAAATAGAGAAAACTCCGTACCCCGATCTAGGCTTCCAAACTTCTCTTCCCGGATACACATATCGTAACGAATGGCAGAAAGAGAAGTTTTTTCCTAGAATCAAATGATAGCTATGGCAGGTATAACGGGTTCAGCGGGCGACTTTTAGCCTAATTCCCTCATGGCCGGGTACAGCTTCAGACAGCTCACTGGCTAAATCGTATAACGAGGGCATTTCGTTTCGAGGAATACAATACCTCCTGTAGAGAAGAAATTAGCTTTGGGACTTCGATTGTCTTGTCTACCTATCGCTTAAGACAGAATTGGAAGATGTCGGACCCTACTTGTTAAGTAAGGCGAAAGAAAAGCCTTTCCTTTTGCTCCTGGCCCTGTAGGAGCTGCTTCAAAGCCCGAGTTAAAGGAGGTGGTAACCAAGTGAAAACGTTCATGGCCTTACTACCATACCATGGTATCTCAGGAACTGAGTTTTCTTTCGTCGCTAGGAGGCTTTAGGTCATGCAACGACCTTAGTCAGAGACTTTCGAACCATTGATCGGCACCATTGGTTATACTATATAAGATTGATTCAAATCCTAATTCCATTCTGTG
>NW_027182246.1:0-11563 GCF_029961685.1 Aristolochia californica
CATCAAAAATGAAAGAAAAGCCTACATAGTACCCGGTTTTCTTGCTCCAACTAGACCGACGTCCATATATAGGTATGACTCTCGAATAAAAACCATATCTATGTAGGGACCGAACTTGCTGACCAAAACAAAGACGAAAAAGAGGGATTCTAGTTGTAAGATAGCTAATGAAACCATAGCTGGAATTGAGATCTCATTCAAAGAGAAAGATATCAAATATCTGGAGTTTCTTTTTGTCCAAGTCACTTCTCCTTTTGTCCAAGTCACTTCTCTTTTTGTCTAAGTCACTTCCTTTTTTCTTTGTGAGTATCGGGAATACCCCCATTCATAGGTCCGAGATCCACATCTATGAATTGAAAGGTCCGAATGATCAACTCTGCAATCAGTTGTTAGAATCAATAGGTGTTCAAATCGTTCATTTGAATAAATTGAAACCCTTCTTATTGGATGATCATGATACTTCCCAAAGATCGAAATTCTTGATCAATGGAGGAACAATATCACCCTTTTTGTTCAATAAGATACCAAAGTGGATGATTGACTCATTCCATACTAGAAAGAATCGCAGGAAATCCTTTGATAACACGGATTCCTATTTCTCAATGATATCCCACGATCGAGACAATTGGCTGAATCCCGTGAAACCATTTCATAGAAGTTCATTGATATCTTCTTTTTATAAAGCAAATCGACTTCGATTCTTGAATAATCCACATCACCTCTGGTTCTATTGTAACAAAAGATTCCCTTTTGATGTGGAAAAGACCCGTACCAATAATTATGATCTTACATATGGACAATTCCTCAATATCTTGTTCATTCGCAACAAAAGATTTTCTTCGTGCGTCAGTAAAAAAAACATGTTTTTTTTGGAGAGAGATACTATTTCACCAATCGAGTCACAGGTATCTGACATATGAATACCTAACTCTTTTCCACAAAGTGGTGACGAAACGTATAACTTGTACAAATCTTTCCATTTTCCAATTCGATCCGATCCATTCGTTCGTAGAGCTATTTACTCGATCGCAGACATTTCTGGAACACCTCTAACAGAGGAACAAATAGTCAATTTTGAAAGAACTTATTGTCAGCCTCTTTCAGATATGAATCTATCTGATTCAGAAGGGAAGAACTTGCATCAGTATCTCAGTTTCAATTCAAACATGGGTTTGATTCACACTCCATGTTCTGAGAAATATTTACCACCCGGAAAGAGGAAAAAACTGAGTCTTTGTCTAAAGAAATGCGTTGAGAAACGGCAGATGTATAGAACCTTTCAACGAGATAGTGCTTTTTCAAATCTCTCAAAATGGAATCTGTTCCAAACCTATATGCCATGGTTCCTTACTTCGACAGGGTGCAAATATCTAAATTTCACCCTTTTAGAGACTTTTTCAGACCCATTGCCGATACTAAGTAGCAGTCACAAATTTCTATCTGATATTATGCATGGATCAGATATATCATGGCCAATTCCTCAGAGAAAATGGTTGGCGATTCTTCCACAATGGAATCTGATAAGTGAGATGCCGAGTAAGTGTTTACAGAATCTTCTTCTGTCCGAAGAAATGATTCATCGAAATAATGAGTCACCCGTTCTATTGATATGGAGACATCTGAGATCACCAAATGCTCGGGAGTTCCTCTACTCAATCCTTTTCCTTCTTCTTGTTGCTGGATATCTCGTTCGTACACATCTTCTCTTTGTTTCCCGAGCCTCTAGTGAGTTACAGACAGAGTTAGAAAAGATCAAATCTTTGATGATGGAATCATACACGATTGAGTTGCGAAAACTTCTGGATAGGTATCCTACATCTGAACAGAATTCTTTCTGGTTAAAGAATCTCTTTCTAGTTGCTCTGGAACAATTAGGAGATTCTCTGGGAGAAATACGGGGTTCTGCTTCTGGCGGCAACATGCTATTGGGTGGTGGTCCCGCTTATGGGGTCAAATCAATACGTTCTAAGAAGAAGGATTTTCATATTAATCTCATTGATATCATCGATCTCATAAGTATCATACCAAATCCCATCAATCGAATAACTTTTTCGAGAAATACGAGACATCTAAGTCGTACAAGTAAAGAGATCTATTCATTGATAAGAAAAAGAAAAAACGTGAACGGTGATTGGATTGATGATAAAATAGAATCCTGGGTCGCGAACAGTGATTCGATTGATGATGAAGAAAGAGAATTCTTGGTTCAGTTCTCCACCTTAACGACAGAAAAAAGGATTGATCAAATTCTATTGAGTCTGACTCATAGTGATCATTTATCAAAGAATGACTCTGGTTATGAAATGATTGAACAACCGGGATCAATTTACTTACGAGACTTAGTTGACATTCATCAAAAGTGTCTAATGAATTATGAGTTCAATAGATCCTGTTTAGCAGAAAGACGGATATTCCTTGCTCATTATCAGACAATCACTTATTCACAAACCTCGTGTGGGGCTAATAGTTTGAATTTCCCATCTCATGGAAAACCCTTTTCGCTCCGCTTAGCTCTATCCCCTTCTAGGGGTATTTTAGTGATAGGTTCTATAGGAACTGGACGATCATATTTGGTCAAATACCTAGCGACAAACTCCTATGTTCCTTTCATTACGGTATTTCCGAATAAGTTCCTGGATGACAAGCCTAAAGGTTATCTTATTGATGATATCGATATTGATGATAGTGACGATATCGATATTGATGATAGTGACGATATTGATGATGACCTTGATACGGAGCTGCTAACTATGACGAATGCGCTAACTATGTATATGACGCCGAAAAAGGAAATGGACCGATTTGATATCACCCTTCAATTAGAATTAGCAAAAGCAATGTCCCCTTGCATAATGTGGATTCCAAACATTCATGATCTGTATGTGAATGAGTCGAATTACTTATCCCTCGGTCTATTAGTGAACTATCTCTCCAGAGATTGTGAAAGATGTCCCACTAGAAAGATTCTAGTTTTTGCTTCGACTCATATTCCCCAAAAAGTGGATCCCGCTTTAATAGCTCCGAAGAAATTAAATACATGCATTAAGATACGAAGGCTTCTTATTCCACAACAACGAAAACACTTTTTCATTCTTTCATATACTAGGGGATTTCACTTGGAAAAGAAAATGTTCCATACTAACGGATTCGGGTCCATAACCATGGGTTCCAATGCACGAGATCTTGTAGCACTTACCAATGAGGCCCTATCGATTAGTATGACACAGAAGAAATCCATTCTAGACACTAATACAATTAGATCAGCTCTTCATAGACAAACTTGGGATTTGCGATCCCAGGTAAGATCGGTTCAGGATCATGGGATCCTTTTCTATCAGATAGGAAGGGCTGTTGCACAAAATGTACTTCTAAGTAATTGCCCCATAGATCCTATATCTATCTATATGAAGAAGAAAGAATGTAAGGAAGGGGGTTCTTATTTGTACAAATGGTACTTCGAACTTGGAACGAGCATAAAGAAATTAACGAGACTTCTTTCTCTTTTGAGTTGTTCTGCCGGATCGGTCGCTCAAGATCTTTGGTCTGCACCTGGACCCGATGAATCAAATTGGATCACTTCTTATGGATTCGTTGAGAATGATTCTGATCTAGTTCATGGCCTATTAGAAGTAGAAGGCGCTCTGGTGGGATCCTCACGGACAGAAAAAGATTGCAGTCAGTTTGATAATGATCGAGTGACATTGCTTCTTCGGTCCGAACCGAGGAATCAGTTAGATATGATGCAAAATGGATCTTGTTCTATCGTTGATCAGAGATTGATATATGAAAAATACGAATCGGAGTTTGAAGAAGGGGAAGGAGAAGGAGCCCTCGACCCACAACAGATAGAGGAGGATTTATTCAATCACATAGTTTGGGCTCCTAGAATATGGCGCCCTTGTGGAAATATATTTGATTGTATCGAAAGGCCCAATGAATTGGGATTTCCCTATTGGTGGGCCAGGTCATTTCGGGGCAAGCGGATCATTTATCATAAAGAGGATGCGCTTCAAGAGAATGATTCGGAGTTCTTGCAGAGTGAGAATCTCAAGTTCAAAAAGTCATTTTAGCCAAACAAGCAAAGGAATGAGCGCCTCGCCTTTACTCTAATAAGGGCGTTAGCGCAGTGCGAGTTACGGAACACATTTTTGCTTTGCTATGCTACTAATACGCGTATTTGCTCTGCTATTCTGCCCTCACCTCTCCAGCTGGGCGTAGACTCTTATGGGAAGAACTGCTATCCGTGCGTCAGTTGTAATCTCTCCCTTGGTGTGTGGGTGGGGATTTCACACGACCCTTCTTCTTGCGGATAAAAAAGGGTGGCAGAAAAGGCATTTTTTGTAGCATGGAGGAGTTTGCTGACTTCATTCTGGTGGCCAGTCTGGTTGAGCTTCCTCTGGGTGGATCTGACTATACTTAGACCAAAAGCAAGGTGAAGCAAACATTCAGCGCAGGTTAGATCGCTTTCTTATATCCAATGATTGGGACATCACGTTTCCCCATCCAAAGAGCTAGTTCCCGATCCATCTCTGACCACCCCCAGCAAGCTACGCACACTTCTAGCGCACAAGCCCCTTTACTCTGCAGTAAGCGCACAAGCCCCCCTATGGAGTCAAGCTGGCTCGCTTCGCTTTGAGAAGCAAGTAACTTCACTTCAAGCTGGGTAAGGGAAGGCAAGGAAGTAACTGAGGGAAGGGACCTTTACCATTTCGCTTCTTCAAGCTAGTAGCCTTTGTGCGGCTGACTCCTGCCTTTCTCAATCATTATGATGAGTGCCACATCTCTAAGCCTCGATCTCAATCTGCTATGCTTACGCACAAGACTACCCCTCTTCCCGAAAGCTTCGCGGGCACTAAAGCTGCAAGTAAGCTCACGGGCATACGCGATAGGGCACTAAAGCTGCAAGTAAGCTCTCGGGCTCATGCTTGCTACTGCTCTCGGGCACGCACTGCGCTCCTGCTCCTCGCTCCGTTCAACTCGTGCTTCTTCTTCTCTATCTTATCTTAATTTCGTATATAATAACAGTGTCTTTCTTCATTTAGTAAGCTAGTTGATCGAGAAACCTGCGCCCAAAGTGCTTTCGCGAAAGCCGGTCACCGTTTGGCTAAGATCCTTGATGACTTATGAAGAAAGCCAGACTTCAAACAGTAGGGCAAAGAACATAACATTATAATATGAATGATATCTGAGAATAATAGCTAAGTGTAGCCTGTGACCTTCAAAGCTTGCTCAATTCTCCTTCCCTTTCCCTTCATATTCTGTTGAAACTCATTCCCCTACCCCGGCAACTCACTCTTTGCCAGTGAAGTCCTCCCACATCTTGACCCACTCGCTCGCTATCTACCTTCCCCACCGCCCTTCTTCAATAATTTCCGAGACCTTCGCAACACTAGACAAAGCGGTATCATTGCGTAATCTATCCCCAAAAGAATCAATAAGGCGGCCCACCGGGAGCCACGGGTCGAACCATAAATTAGTGGTGGACCCATCTCCAATGAGATGTCGGATACACCATGTAGCGAAGTCCCTAACACGAAGAATGCCTCGCCAAGCCCAAGAACAATCCCAAGGAATCTCTTTTTTCTTTTTTTATTATAATTAGAATGAATTATGAGAATAATTCTAATAATAGCTAAGCGGGCACTAAAGCTGCAAGTAAGCTCTCGGGCTCGGTTTTTCCTGAACCCATAGTTCTAGTTTCTCTCGAAATAAGATATTTCTTTTCTTCCGAAGTCGCATTTCCCGCAGCAGCATCCAAAGCAGCAGCTAAAGCCTCATTCCGGACTGAGACCGTAGAAGAGTAATCATTTACCTAGGTCACTTGCCGAATCTCAAGGTAGAGACGAAGCTTCCGAAGACCCTGAATCCACGGGTCCAGGTAATGTGAATAGATAGGTATAGGCCCTTTCGGCCTGACCGAACTGAAATCAAAGGGGCGCAACGGCTTTTCATAGGCGGAGGCTTGAGCGCTTTCTGGCTCGCTTCAAGCCTGAAAACGCAAGATGTTTTCTTTCTACTTGGCTAAGATGTCTTCTTTCTTTCATTCTCATTGATGAATGAATTTGCATTTCATTCTTTCATTATCTTTCTAAATTGATGAATGAATTTGCAAGGATGTCTTATTTCTTTCATTAGAATTTCTGAAATTCTTTACATTTCTTTCTTGAATTCTCATTTCTAAATTCCTTTTTGAACGAATTATATGTATAATTCTTCTTCTTTTTAAATCTATTTTACCCCGTTGCTTGTACTTTGATTGTCGAGATTGGGTTGGTGTTCAGTGTACCTATCTGTATCGAAAATCAAAGAATGAAATTACAATGAATGAAATTGAATTTCAAAAGAAAGAAAAAGAATGCCAAACGCGCTACGGCTTTCGCGCTTGAGTTTGATTGCTCCCTGCATTCGGGGTGAATGAGCCAGTTCCGTTCTAATCTGAACGGGACGGGATAGGACCAAGGGTAGGAGACTGATTAATCCGGGCGGAAGTCAGATATAGAATTAGGAATCACTTGACGTTTGACCTTGACAAAAGACAGCGCCTCCTCACTTACTAGCATACGATCAATTCTCTCCAGAATTCTATCTCTTCCTCTCCTTATCTTTGTCCAGGTGAAGAATCCACTTGATGGAGACCAGAAAGAAGAGGCTTTCCTGGAAAGATTAGAATTCCTCTATTAGATTAGCATTCCCCAATCTACCGCCGCTGCTATCTTAGACAACTATTGAAGTGAAGATCCAAAGGCGAACAGCCACCTAAACGAGTTCTGCGGCTACCGACGATCGCAAGTTTGGTTGGTAAGTAGGCTTTCGAGGCTCAACTACTTCACTAGCTGAGGCACTTCTAGCGGACCTACCGATCATGCAGGGGAATCCAGCAAGAATAGGCCAAAAAGCGTAGGCTTGTTTCCTGCGCTCACGCCTGCGAGCGAAGCGCTCAAAGCGATGCGAGCCAGCTTGTAGTAAGAGGGGGGCACTTGCAGCCTTATCTCGCGTTTTCACTGCCCGCCGTACGTGACTTAGCAAGCGTTTGGCATTCTTTTTCTTTCTTTGTTTTATTTCAGAATGAGAATTGAAGAAATGAATTGAATTGAATAAAGACGAATGAAAGAATGAAATGCAAATGAATGAAATGAGAATGAATTGAATAAAGACGAATGAAAGAAAGAATTGAAGAAATGAGAATGAAAGAAAGAAGACATCCTTGTTGAACATCCTTTCCTTGCAATGAATTTCAGAAATTCTAATTCAATAAAGAAAACGTAGAAATTAAACAATTTCAATTTCATTTTCGTCACTGCCAATGCTGTCATCTGGACTGGAGGGAGTAAGGCTGTTATCGAGTAGCTTTCCCTCGATCGTTCGAGGAGATGAAGGGAGCGCTCAAACGAAAGCGGACGGAAGAGGGAGTAGAAAGAAATCCCCCAGGAGCCCTTCCGGGTAAACACCAACAGGGCGAAAGACCAGCGGCGGGAGGAGCAGCAGGACCTAAAAGGAAAAGCAGTAATGGTTGAGTGGGGGGAGAGAAAGACCAGCATTCTGCGTTCACTTCGTTCTGTGCTGTGGTTAAGGCCGAGCGTTTCAACATGATGTTGATACAAGAGATTCGACCCCGATAAGCTGCTTTGATTCCAGGGACCAAGACACAGCATGCCGAGGAACAGTCTTGGGAAAAGAAAATAGACTTAAACTAAGATATGGAGGCCTATGATTCAAAATCCTAGATTTTTCAAAAACTTTGAATTTAAGCTGCATTCGCACCCCAGGACTATAAAGCTAGTCTAGCGCACAAGCCCAAAGTAGGGGCACTCTTATCAGTCTGCTGCCCCTGTAGCAAGAGGGGGGCTATTCAGCGCCTGCAGCTGAAAAACTACAGCTGCTGAAAAACGCCAAAACAACATAAGCAAGCAAGACTTCTCCGCTTTGGTGCGCGCCCCTTTATAGTCAGTACTTTGAAGCCGTAGCTTGTTCTAACGCGCGTAGGCAACACTTGACTTTTTGCCCTGCTTGTGAGTTAGTGGAATTCGTGTGGATATCAAGTGCTCCTTCAATCTGTTACTGGGGAGGCCGTGGCTGCACGAAGCCAAGTGGCCTCTACATACCATCAATGCTTGAAGTTTCCGTACAACGGCAGTGTTGTTAAGGCAAATGTCCTGCCCGTCAAAAGAGAAGAGCGAGAGCTGGCTGTATCCGAGCAAATCCCTATCATTTTAGCCGACGAGCTCCCTCCTGACAGCCCTGAATGCTCTACCTCCCAGATTAGGCGAGGGCTGGCCCCGATGGAGCAGTGTCAATTCTGGATATTCCGCTGGATCAAAGGGCTGACCTCACAAAAGCATGGAAAATGAGAATAATTGGAGGTATCGAGAAGCTGGCGGTTGGGCAAGGATCTGCAAGGCAGCCTCGAGCCTGTTATTCCAGAAGAGAAGCATGAAGGTGATGGAATAGGATTTTCACCCTCCAAGGAAGACTTTAGAGTCCCCTGGTCGTCTCCGCCGTCTTCACAAACTGTATTCGTGAAGGCCGCGTCGCAATTACTACAAGAGGCTAATGAGCTTGGACCATCACCCAGACTAAAAAGGTGAGCGCTTAAGGCATTATTAAGAGTAGGGGGCATCGCACAAGCCTACGTAAGAGGGGAACTTTAATCCCTTGTAGCGAGAGGGCCCCCCATGGCCCTCTCGCGTAAAGGGCGTGTGCGAAAGCTTTAAAACCTTACCTTTAGCAACGGCAGGAGTCTTTCGTAGTGCAATACCTTCAACAGCCCTTAAAGCGTGCGAGCGGCCCTAGCTAATAAAGTAGCGAGATTGAAAGGTCCGAAGGACTAAGCAAAACCCTGTACGCAACTCGGTTTTCCGCCCGAACGACCCTAGCGTACGGAAAAGAAAGAAGGTCATTAGTCCTATGAGTCAGAAAGAAGAAAGCCAAACAAGCCGCCCCTGACTATAAAGCTTCTTGCGAGGAAGCCCTCCGTTACACTAGCCTTAAAGCAGCTAATGGCAGACATGAAGAAGCATTAGTCCAGACCGAAGGCGAAGGGAAGGATTAGTAATAACAGAAAAGTCGTAAAGCCAAGGTGTTCTCCTGTCGTCAATCTTTTTAGTCGTTGTCTCCACTAGCTGTAGGGCGAAGCAAGGCATTCAGCTAAGAGCAGCAGCAACTAGAGCATCCCGTCTGAAGGCCGAGGGCAGGAAAGCAAGGCAAGTCTGAAGGCAGAAGCTTTAAGAGATAGGGGAGGAACGGTATTAGCTGTTGCTGTAATTAGTGCCTTAGCTGGTGTTCCCCTTTTGGAGGAAGCGAGAAAGCTTCAAAAGGCTAGTCCGAAAGAGCTAACGGCGGCCAGGCTTGGCAGCTAGTCTGAAGCAAGGCGAGGAAAGCAAGTCTGCTAGTCCGAAAGGGCTAGCTAAGACAAGGCTGCTAGGCTGAAGGCAAGGAAGGCTAGGCCGGCAACTGCTGGCTGTCGACGAGGAGGAGTCAACTAGCGATGCCAGCTTCTGAAAGATTCAGATTTTCATATCTATTTCAAAACAAGGCAAGTTCAAAAAGAGAATTTAGAAATTTCTAAGAAAATGAAAGAAAGAATGAAATGACAATGAATTACATTTCATTCTTTCATTTTAGAATTTGATTATAATCAATTCCTACTGTAGGGGAGAAATTCTCTTTCAAATAATAGATCTCTTTCTGCCTTCCCCTCTATAAGGGAGAAATTGTACCCATCGGACGGCACATAAGGACTAATGCGTTTAGCCAGATAGTTCAAAGGGTGGAAAGAACCCACTGCATCGAGGGGCTCACTTTGATGCTTTTCTGAATTGGAGAGGGTTGAAGATGCTCTTTCTCTTTAGGTAGGGAACAAGGGCACCAAGCCAAGCCGGTACTTAATCCTAGGTAGGAAGCGGGTTCTCGACTGCCTTTGAGAGAGGACCAAGGGAGATGACCAACGGCAGCTAGACCATAGTCTGGGGAAGGAAATAGCTTGATTTCATTCTTCTGGGTTGAAGATGCTCCAGTGAGAACGAGAGAGTAAGCGGGGTTCTAGACAGATTGATTCTTAGAGCCTGGGACAGAGACGGAGCTTGCTTACTTGTTAAAGACAGGGGCTAGGCTACGATGGAGGAGTGCCAAGTTCTGCTGATTCCATGAATTTACATTTTGTAGATTCTGATTCTCCTGTCTTAGGCATAGAGCTAGCAGCCAAGAGAAAAGTAGATCTGGACGGCACGGCTTGAAGACGCGAGAGGTTTAGAGGCCGGACTCAACTAACCCCAGGCCAGGCTATGAGAACTTTAAAACAAGCCAGGACCAACTGGGGAGGAAGGAGGCAATTGAAGACAAGACTAAAAGACGAGAGGACTCGGGAGATGGACCAAAAGTCATAAGTCCGAGGGAGGGAGGATGATCTACTAACAAGGAAAGGGGCCTGCTTGCTCGGGCTCGGGAATGATCTCTTCAGGGGCGAAGCGGTGGTTGAATCTAGCCTCACTTCTTCTCTTTTCAGTCTTCCTTGCTATCATTTTTCCCGGTTATTAGCCAACTGGCATTCTTGAAAAGTCATTCTACGAGTATTATATTTGATATAAGAAAAATCAGACATTTTTCTTCGGTGCTAATACAAGAAGCGAAAGGGCTAGAGGGAGCTTTGACTGCCACGGATAAGAGCATTCTTTACTTAAAAGGTACGAAGCGGGGTTACAGACGCTCAATAGTAAGTCCTCGCTTTTAAGAAAGTCAACCAAGAAAGAGGGAGGGAAGCCATAGGGGACCGAAGGTAGGAGTGACCTAAGAGAAGTAGCGGAGATGCAAGATTTTTGTAATGAATTTAGAAGAGTGCGATTCTCCCCCTGGTATTCTAGTAGAGTCGGCTTTTCACAAACCAACTACAAAGCGAATCTTCGTAAATAAAGGCAGGATCGATGGAATGAATAGATCTGTAAGAGCCGAAGCCGAGGCTGGAATAAGGCTAGGGGGTAGGATATGAGGCTTTCTTTCGATAGAAAAGATTCATTAACTGAAGATTCCCTTCCTGCAATGCTAAGACACAAAGTCAATCAATCTCTTTTTCCGTCTAAGTTCTTGCGTCAGTGGGTTGCTATCTGCTCCCTTCCTTGGTGATCCTACTTGTACTTCTTTGGATCCCTGGGAGTAAGGCTTTTTAAGAGTTGGTGATGTAAAAGCTTATGCTCTTTCTTTAGATAGTCCGAGGTCGAGTGTAACTAGCTCCATTTCCAACGAATTTCATATGTAAACGAGTTCGATCCGCTATAACTAAAAGTCAGTCGCTACTTAGACGTTTCGGAACGTGCTAACTTTTCTTCACAGTTTAGGGTGCCGAAGGTAGCTCTTTAGATAGGGAAAGATTACCAACGCTATCGGAGAGTAAGTGAGTCTCGACTACGAAGTCAGAGTCAGAAGGCGAGGTGCACTCTTTAGACGGGGCGTAGCGTCTTTACTAATAGATGAGATAATGGGATTCCGCTTTCACTAATAGACAGATGGGAATTAGAGACAGCAGACTCTTTTTAACTACGAGTGGGGGCTCTGGAGAATAGAAAGACCAAAG
>NW_027182247.1:0-11482 GCF_029961685.1 Aristolochia californica
TCATCGGGACATTTTCTTCGACAACTGAACTATCATCACCGCTCTTAAGCCTAGACTTTGTTGGGGTAAGCTATTCCAAATCTCGCAAAGCTTCATTCTACAAGCATTAACAAGCGCACACTACGCACACGCTCCCCTATCACATAAGGCGCACACGCCATGCGCACACGCCCAAAGTAGCAAGAGGGGAACTTTTTGAAGCGCAGCCGGACACCAAATTCGCAGCGTGGAAAACTACAGGGCGCACTAGCGCACTCCGGCAAAGCAACCTGACGCGTTGCGGCGCCCGGCAGGGCGCCTTCACTTGCTCCTTCGTTTGCACCGTTTGCTGGAGTTGCCGAGCGGAAGCATCGCCATATATTGGAGACAGCTCGCTCTCTCTTGCTCTCAGCTTCTGTCCCTAGTCAATTTTGGGCTGAAGCTGACTGCCGTCTATTTTATTAACCGAATACCTTCCTCTGTCATCTCTGGTGTGTCTCCTTTTGAGAGAAGATTTTCTACCCCGCTTGACTATTCTGAGCTTCGAGTGTTTGGAAGTACTGTTCAACTTCCAAAACTGGAACGGGATAAGTTCTCTCCTCGACCTGCTGTCTGTGTTTTTCTTGGCTATGGTGAGAACCGGTATCGGTGCTACGATCCTTTTGCTCAGCGTCTTCGGGTCTCCCGCCATGTCACCTTTTGGGAGAGAATTCCTTTCAACTCTTTGTTACCAGCTGATTCCCCTCTTAGACCTGCTGAGCAGTAGAAAGCTCTCCTCCGTTGAAGGTAGAACGGTCCTCCTGGACAGGTAAAGAGGCTGCTTAGTGATAACCACCACTGCTTGGTGCAAGAAGAGATCTTATGGCGCAAAAAGTCGAGATCCCTTTGGTTGAAAGAGGGGGATAGAAAGACCCGCTTCTTCCATTTGACGACCATGAACAGAAGAAGTTCAAATGCCATAAGAGAGCTGGTGGCCGAGGATGGGAAGCTCTTTCTCTCCTGTGTTGATGAATATCTTCCTTCATCAACTAGACTGTGAAGTCCAAACCGCTTATGGTTCGCACGTGCGATATGCTCGATATGCAGATGACTTCCTCTTCGCTATCAAGCCTGGCTATCAAGAATAAACGATGGAAGCCTTGCAAACCGAATTCATGACTCAACTCAAGGCTGGAATCAATAAAGATTATTATTATTAATTAGATTAATATATATATATATATATATTTGATAAAATGAAAAGAATGAAATGTAATTCATTGTCATTTCATTCTTTCTTTCATAAATGAATAAATGTCTTATTTCTTTCTAAGAGAATTTATACGTTTTCTTTCTTTCATTCTCATTGATTCATTCATTTGCAAGTGAAAATAGTCTTCTTTCTTTCATTAGAATTTCATAAATGAATTAGAATTTCTGAAATTCATTGCATTTAGAAATTGATGAATGAATTTGCAAGGAAAGGATGTCTTCTTTCTTTCATTCTCATTTATACGTTTTCTTTCTTTCATTCTCATTGAAGAAATTCATTATCATTTAGAAATTGAATGAATTTACATTTCATTCTTTCAGAAATTCATTATCATTTAGAAATTGAATGAATTTACATTTCATTCTTTCACAAATTCTTTCATTCATTGAATTTCATTCTTGAATTCTCATTTAGAAATTTCATTTGATTGTAAATATAATGTTTTTCGGTCTTTTGATTTGTACCTCTTTTGACTTTCATTTATGTTTGTTATTTTCAAACATTTTCTGACTTTCTTTATTTGACATAATCCCTGTCGCGTATTGCGCGGATGATTCTCTCGATCTCGAATTGAGTGAGGCTGGCCCCCCGGGGGGGCGCTCGGGGGAACTTGTCCCCCGGATCTCTTGCTGAAAACGAGGCGGCCTTATACAGGCAATGGTTGCCCCTGGCGGCTCAGGAACCGGCTCCAGCCGGGGCGGCTCATACCGCTCACCCGCTTCCCGCTGGGGGGCCAATCCCGAGCAGCCTTGGCGTGACTTTGGTCCGCCGAGGCTGCTACCGGGGATAGCCCAAACTAAATTGGGGGAGTACTCCGGATATCATGGAAGATATTTTGAGTACTCTGCCCAGTAGGAGCGAGAATCGAAGAAGAAAAATGAAATTGGACCTAATCCAACAGATTTAGGATGCAGTCAAAGAGAGATACGAGGGGGCAGTCATCAAATCAACTATGTCGATGTTAGTCTAATGACTAAATGGATCATTGATGATCAAGACGACGAGCGCCCCCCAACTCTCCGCTATATCCTAAAGCTGCTCCGTAGTAAGGGAGAGGGAAGCAGCAGTTGCTGCAGAGGCCGCGGGCAGCAAGTGCCTTAGGGCTTGTGCGCTAGTAGGGGCGTGTGCGCTTCAAAAAGCATGCTGAAGGCATGGATTAAAAGAAACTATCCCTATAAAATGTCGTCTTTGCCGAGCCTGATTTTCTTTTCTATGGACGTGTTTTGCTGGATAAGATAAGGAGGACCGCCCTTCGACGCTTCTTTCGCTGTATACCCCCTCCATCCTTCGGAGGTGGAAGAAAGGGTACTCATTATATTACGGGCCCCAGAACGCAAAAAAGGTGGGGGAGAAGCAAGCCGAACCTCTGATCGACCTGGACACATAAATCATTCTCGGCGTCGAGAGAGATTTTAGATTCCGTAAGTAACTCAGTGAGTGCTTTCTAAGAAGGGCTGGGCTTGGAAGAAGAAAATGAAATACGAACAACCGCGCTGGTCGTAATAGATCGACTTTCATGCAAGTTCTTGCTCCAGCATGAAAGTTCCATTTCAGGGAAGGACGACGTACCATGATACTTTCTGTTTCGTCGAGCCCTGCTTTGGTCTCTGGTTTGATGGTTGTACGTGCTAAAAATCCGGTACATTCCGTTTCGTTTTCCATCCTAGTCTTTCGCGACACTTCAGGTTTACTTCTTTTGTTAGGTCTCGACTTCTCCGCTATGATCTCCCCAGTAGTTCATATAGGAGCTATTGCCGCTTCATTCCTATTCTCTGTTATGATGTTCAATATTCAAATAGCGGAGACTCACGAAGAAGTATTGCGCTATTTACCAGTGAGTGGTATTATTGGACTGATCCTTTGGTGGGAAATGTTCTTCATTTTAGATAATGAAACCATTCCATTACTACCAACCCACAGAAAGACGACCTCTCTGAGATATACGGTTTATGCCGGAAAGGTACGAAGTTGGACTAATTTGGAAACATTGGGCAATTTACTTTATACCTACTATTTCGTCTGGTTTTTGGTTCCTAGTCCTATTTTATTAGTAGCCATGATTGGGGCTATAGTACTGACTATGCATAGGACTACTAAGGTGAAAAGACAGGATGTATTCCGACGAAATGCTATTGATTCTAGGAGGACTATAATGAGGAGGACGACAGACCAAATCTCGGATTCGAACGCCTCCCGGTCGGCCGTGTTTGCGACCAGGGGAGGGGCGGGCGGGCTCCCTATTTGTAGTTTGTGTTATCAATAGAGGTGAAAGAGATCGCCTACCTCGCCGCTTGTGTGTACTGCTCGCCTCGCGGGGCCGACTGCTCTTTCCGTAAGTTTTTATCCAAGCAACATTATCAAGGCCAAAATCCAACAAGCAACGGCCCTATTTGCCGCACCAACCCTCGCCTAGCGCGCGTTGCGCTAACGCGCTTGAGTTTGATTGCTGGATCCGGACGGAATTCACTCATGATTCGAGAAAAGGAGCAGCGGTCAATATCGTGATTGGGCCGCCCATGATTTTCTCGGTCATGAGTGAATAGAAAATCTAAAATGTACATTGCAGTTCCAGCGGAAATACTTAGCATAATTCTACCACTTCTACTAGGAGTAGCCTTTTTAGTGCTAGCTGAACGTAAAGTAATGGCTTTTGTGCAACGTCGAAAGGGTCCTGATGTTGTGGGTTCGTTCGGATTGTTACAACCTCTAGCAGATGGTTCGAAATTGATTCTAAAAGAACCTATTTCACCAAGTAGTGCAAATTTCTCCCTTTTTAGAATGGCTCCTGTGGTTACATTTATGTTAAGTCTGGTCGCTCGGGCCGTTGTACCTTTTGATTATGGTCTTGTATTGTCGGATCCGAACATAGGGCTACTATATTTGTTTGCCATATCTTCGCTAGGTGTTTATGGAATTATTATAGCAGGTCGGTCTAGTAATTAGGGGGGCGGCCGTTCGGTCGCCTATGATACTAGGACCAATAGGTCAAAAATGGGTTTGTGCCGCAGGTGTTGAACGATCTACTCTACACAGGTGTGGGCTTACAGGGCTAGGGCTCATAAACCCTTTCTTTCATTCATCAATAGGGCCCTGGTCGGTCACTTTTCCGGGCCGGGATCGAGAAGTGGAAGTCCTAAGAGATCTTTCTCTTCGCACCTCAGATCAAGAGGAAAGGTAGCTTGTCAAGCTGGCCTCTATAGAGAGATAGCTGTCTTTTAACTGGCTGTTCTTCTTTGTCAACGCTACTAAGGACCCATAGGTTCGCCTACTTCACTTTATAAAGATAATGAGAATGGCTTATTCAAAAAGGAAAAGGTGCTATCAATCAGCCCTACATTAGTAGAAGTAAGCGGCTGAGTTAGCCTAGCCTACCTTAGTATAGTAGGGTTTAGTATAGTAGGCGAGCGAGTTAGCGAAGACGCTTAGGCTAATAGATAAGAGAGCGTCGGTGCGTAGCCTTCATTCTACTACGCTACGCAAAGGTGACGAAGTAACTTAGCTCGACGTTAGGAGAGTAACGGGGGAACACCCTACATAGAAGAACCGCAGTTCGCTGACTTTCTAAGGTATAACCTTCGCCACTTCAAACGGGCGATTCGCACCACTGATAGACTACTTCAGATTCAATTCTTAAGGCGCTACTTAGTTTCGCAAGCCTTTGTCATTGTCAGTCAACTAAGTAGGGCGAACAGCCCCCTGCGAATCCGTAAATCTGAGGAGCATGCCGCAAAATCAAAAAGGATGGTCCCCTATGCATTTAATTCTTTCCTGAACGGAAAAAAAAGAAGTACCTTACCCCCCCATCATGGTGAACCTCTCCTTGTAATCGGGATTAGGTAGATGCCCCCCTGCCGGGGGGCGGATCGAATCGGAGTTTCCTTAGGAAGCCACCAACCTACAGTTATCCTTAAACTTCCGTGCTTGGTGGAGAAGAAGCGAACAAAGGTACGCTCGCTTGCTGTCTTGTTCTCTGCCGCGGACTGGGATCGCTCGCCAGCTAGGTCAGATTGGAGCTACTTTGTATGAGAACATATTACCCATCTTCGGGGACAAGGGGCGGAACGACCTCTCGATCTACTTACTGCAGCCCAGGACGGGCGTGGCGTCGTCATCTAGGCGTTCCCTGTTGCTCCGATCTCCCCTACGTCTAGGACGTAGTCTGGGCCAAGAGCCATAGTTAGTTGTTGTTTCAATTTCTCTTTTTCGTTGTTGATACCGGCCTTTCCCAGTCGGATGATGTCCGCTGTAAGGAAGTGAGAGGACTCTTAGTACCCGCATACCGTAAGGGGGCGCGTGTTAAAAAAGAAGAATTTGCTTTTCTTTCTTGCTCTCCCTTAGCAGCGGGAAAGGGGTCTGGCTATCTGCCTAGCTTTGGTGGATTTCCCCCAACGCAATCCACAAACTGAAATTCCACGAATCCCTTGGTGGATAAGTCCGACGACTCTGCAGCAGTGCGGAATTGAGTTTCTCGTCCGGTGGATCTGATCTATAGTTAGGGGGCAATACATACTAAAAGGTTCGAAGAAGGAACGCGCATCAAAGTATATAACCAACCCACCCTTCCCATAAAAAAAGGTAAGGAAGGGGGTCAGTCATCCAATCGAACATTTGAATTTCTACTTTTTCCTCTTTCAGAAGGGCCCTCTCATTCCTTCGGGAGTGAGGGGGGCAAGGGGGGTGGGGCGGGTGGG
Organism: Aristolochia californica; assembly: GCF_029961685.1. Lineage (NCBI taxonomy): Eukaryota > Viridiplantae > Streptophyta > Magnoliopsida > Piperales > Aristolochiaceae > Aristolochia > Aristolochia californica. The sequence goes on from NW_027182247.1 coordinate 5,923, forward strand.
CCCCTTGCGCTATATTCACTTTTGGTCTGGCTTTTCGACCAGGCGGAGCAGATGTAATGTAAACAATACATAAAGGACTTTCATACGAATTCGTCTTTCTACATAAAAGTTTTTGGCGCGCCAGGCCAGGTAGGGGCTTTGTCTACCGAGGAAATGTCCAACTCAGACTCACATGAGCCCCTTGACCAAAACGAACAAATGGACATGGCCGACGCTTCTCCAGTAGCTCAGGCCAGGTTCGAGAAAATGGAAGCTCAGTTAGAGTCTCTCTCTAAAGCGATCGAGGTCATGCAACGGGTGTGGCAGACAAAGCCTTCTCCCCAGCGAACCCCGGGCTGCCGGGCCATCGCAGCCTCTTTTCCGTTTTCTTCGCCGATCCCATTCGATCTGGGAGATGAGGCACCAGTTCTACAGTCATCTATTCCCATACCTGGAATCCCATTATCTATGCCTTCAGCTCCCATGTTTACCCACGTTCAACCGTCTGTCGCTGCTTCAAAGTTCGCTATGACGAACAGAGCGAGGCCTCAAGCCGCTCGGCCACAACAGCAGCCTATGAGGCCTCCACCTTCATGAATCCTTCTACGTACCCGGCTTCACAAACTACGCCTGGCGCATTTGTGCCACCGCGGCCGACCAGCCCAGCATCGCTGAATGATGATGATGACGAGCTTCCCAACAAGGATAAGATCAAATATCGGAGACTAAACCAAAGACAGTACTCGAGAGACCACGGGGAAATCCGTATCCGGCGAGTATTGACAGGGAACATCCCTTCCCACATAACTACAAGCAACCAAAGTTCGAGAAGTTCACTGGAGAAAATGATAATGTCAGTACTACGGAGCACATCATTCGTTTCATCTCGCTGTGCCGGGATACTGCTCACAATGAGTATCTGCTCCTCAGGCAGTTCAGTCTGTCGCTGACAGGGGTGGCATGAAAATGGTACGCCCAACTCCCTGCAAACTCGATCTATTCCTGGGAAGAGATGGAACGGAAATTCCATGAACAATTATGAAGATCAGATTTCACGGCCACCTTGGCCGATCTGTCGGAACTCCAGCAGGAGGAAGATGAGTCCCTCAAGATTCTCTTTGCCGCTTTTTTGCTACCAGAAACAAATGCGAGACCGCTCTGACGAATAAGGAGCTGGTTCAGCTTGCGGTGAACGGACTCAAACCGCGTCTGCGCATCATTTTCGCCAACACAGAGTTCACCGATCTGTGTGATATGGCGGTAAAGGTAGCACGCCATGAACCTTTCATTCGAAAGGTGGAATCAAGAATGCTTCATCCATTGGGACTTATTACAAGGATCAGTTTGGAACGGACGCTTTCTTGGCCGAAATTACGGTCACCAGGCCCGTTGTCTGCCCTGCATTGAGGAAAGCACTGCCAAACCAGGCGGCCACGTTAAACAAGCCTGGCATGGAGAGCAGGGAAGTATGGGAAGAGGCAGAGAGAGTTCACATTTGATGTCTCTTCATCAGATGAAGTATATGATTGCCTGGCCCAGATCGGATTTATATGTTCGAAAAACTACCACAAGAACCGGTTTCCGCCCTTTCAAAATCATAAAAACATCTGAAAATACGCTCCACGCATTCTATCGCAGATTGTATCGCCTTCCGGCACATAGTCCAGGACAACATTGACAAGGGTCTCCTCAAGTTCACGGACAACAAGAAGCAGATGGTGATTGATAAGCAGCCGTTTCCGAAGACTGCTCAGTCCGATCTATATACATGATGAGTACGGCGTGGCGCCGGAATCTCAAGGCCAGCCGGCAGTTTACACAATCGACCTGAATATGGCCCAAGACGTTTTCCTGCTGTTCAGAGAAAGGGGCGATCTCGTAGTTCTGGGTCGAGCAGCCGGAGGAGACGGAATCTGAAGAAGAAGAGTCGGGAACAGCTGATTTCGCCGTCAACATGGTGACCATTCTGAGACGACCGGATCAGCCCAAGCTGAAGATAGATCTGGCCGATGGCCGATCTGGATCGGCGATCCCTGAAGGTCATAGTAAGTCGAGAAACTACTCAGATCAGGTATAGGGAAAGGTTCCGACGTCCCCGAGCAGTCAAACCCAGGGTTGCCCCAATTGGAGAATGGGTAGAGGTGCGCCACCCGGCGTTCCCCCGTCGCCCGACCAGGACACTAAAGCGTAGGGCACAGCGGGAAAAGTCTGACATGAGACGACTACATGTGAAGGTAGACAAGACCGGGAGGAGAACAATATGGTTAGACCCGGCACAGACACCGCCTTCCCCAAAGAGAACAAAGGCGTCCAAAGTCAAGCAGATCTGGGTGCCCAAAAGGCGCGTGCCTTCCGTGATCGTAGCCGAGGAGCCGGCAAGTCCAGATCGGTTGACCCGAGAAAAGTCGATGCCATCCGAAGATAAAAACAGAAAAGGGAAACTTGTAGTTACTGAAGTGCCACCCTCAAAGATGTCTACAGACTCGGAAACCCCGTTCGAAGATCGGATAAGAGAAAGAATTGGCAATCCGGGGGCAGAGAAGGTCGATCACGTTGGCCGCCCTTAGAGCGAGCTTGTTGCATGGCTTATGTACTGCCAGACTATTTCCGAGCTAAGCCGAAGGGGGCTCGGGGGGCAACAGATGAGGAAGGCCTGAAGGTGACACAACCTCGGATGTAGAAGCCACCAGCTCCTATGCGGAAACCTTCGAAGCCCTTGGCCAGGCCTGCGACGAATTCCCTTGCGAAGCCCAAGGAAGCATCGCCAGTCAAGCCCGTAACTCCGGCTAAAGCAGAGATAGTAGGGGCGGCGTCCGCACCAAAGTATACCGGCAAAGACGCTGCTATAAGGTTTAAAAAGATCTCTATGAAGGTGAAGGCTGGCGTGTAGAACCGATCAAATTCACGAAGCCACCAGAGAGCGTCAGGCACATGAAACCGTTATACATGGAGGCTTTTTTTTTGAATGTGCCGTTCAAGAAAGTATTGGTGGACAATGGCGCGGGCGTCCACGCCACTTCGGACAGTGAAAAGGTTGGGGAAATCAAGTCTGAGGCTGATTTGGAGCCCGCGGATGTGGTGATTTCGGGATTTAACGAAGGAAAGTCTAGAGCAATCGGCAGAATCCCACTAGAAGTCAAGATCGGTGATCATCTCAGTCTTGTGAATTTCTTTGTAATCGACGCACACGAAAAGTGCAATGCCCTCTTGGGCCGAGACCAGGACCCTTTATCATGACTTCTGCTCGTTGCATACCCTGATCCACCACTGTACGAATAGCATTTCCTGCTGCGGTTTGAGCAGCAAATGGTGTCCCTCTTCTTGTGCCCTTGAATCCACAAGTGCCCGCGGAGGACCAAGAAACCACCCGACCTCGTACATCTGTAACAGTTACAATGGTATTGTTGAAACTCGCTTGAACATGAATAACTCCTTTTGGTATTCTACGTCCAGTCTTACGTGAACCAATACGTCCACTCCTACGTGAACCAATTCTTGGTATAGGTTTTGTCATATTTTCTCATTCTCATAAATATGAGTCAGAGATATACGGATATATCCATTTCATGTCAAAACAGATCCTTTTTTTGTACATCAGGTCCTTTAGAGAGTCCCCTTTTAAAAGGATTACCCCTTTACCCCTGTCTCTGTTTATGTCTCGGGTTGGAACAAATTACTATAATTCGTCCCCGCCTACGGATCAATCGAGATTTCTCACAAATTTTCCGAACAGAAGCCCTTATTTGAATATTTCTCATTCCTTAACTTAAATCCGAATCCACTCCTTGGAAGAAAATCAGTCTCTTGAGAATTTTGAACCTCTAATTGTATCCGCACCCCATGAAAGGAATGTTTCAAGAGGCGCCTAATTGTTCGAATCTTTGTTGCGAAGTCTATAAATTATACGTCCCCTGGTTGAATCATAACGACTGACTTCGATTTTGACTCTATCTCCGGGTAATATCCGTATAAAACTACGTCGGATCCTCCCCGAAACATAACCTAGAATCAGATCCTCATTATCTAAACGAACCCGGAACATACCATTGGGAAGTGATTCAGTAATTAAACCCTCATTCATCAATTTTTGTTCTTTCATTCCCGGTAACCCCCTTGAAGTAGCAACTAATGGAGGAGAAGTGATATTAAACAACCTGCCTTTCCTTTCTTTTTCACAAATAGGAAGTTACGGGATATCAGCGGGATTACCATATATAACACAAAATTTCTCCTCCAATCCTTTTTAGTCGAGCCTCTCGATCCGTCATTATCCCTCGTGAAGTCGAAAGAATGACAATCCCCATTCCGCCCAAAACCCTAGGAATTCGTTGATAGTTGGAATATATTCGTAAACCAGGTCGGCTGATACGCTTTAAAATCAGTCTATATGTTCCTTTCCTATTCCTTCTATGTCGCAGGGTTGAAACCAAGAAATGTTTATTGTCTTCTCGATGTTTCCTAACGTTTTCAATAAAACCCTCTCGTAGAAGTATTCTAACAATGTTTTCGGTGATATTAGTAGATGCTATTCGAACCGTTCCCTTTTTATGAATATCAGCATTCCTTATCGAAGTTATTATATCGGCAATAGTGTCCCTACCCATGATGAACTATAATTATTGGTGCCTCTTTGTTTTGATATAATCAACATGTTCTACTTTGATTTTATGAAATATTAAAGGTATATGCATAAGACATAATCTATACTAATTAATCTATTTCGGGTACCCTATAATCATGGATATTCCGATCCCGATCTCATCTACTGGTATTTATTTATAATACCTCAGGAGCTAATGAGACTATTTTAGTGAAATTCAACTGTCTCAGTTCCCGAGCGATCGCTCCAAAAACTCGAGTTCCTTTTGGATTTCCTTCCTGATCAATGACAACTGCTGCATTGTCATCATATCGTATTATCATGCCGTTGTCGCGTTTGAGTTCTTTACATGTACGTACAATTACAGCTCTAATTACTTCGGATCTTTGGAGAGGCATATTTGGCACTGCTTCTTTGATTACAGCAACAATAACGTCACCAATATGAGCATATCGGCGATTACTAGCTCCGGCGATTCGAATACACATCAATTCCCGAGCTCCGCTGTTGTCTGCTACATTCAAATGGGTCTGAGTTTGAATCATATCATTATCATTTTGATTTTCTCAGCTCTTTCAATGCAAAGGGCGAAGGAAAAAAGAAAGAAATATTGTTTGTCCAGAAAGATCAAAATCTGCGATTGTATTTCTCCTCACAAATAGCCCTTTGTTTCCACACCCCTATCCCGCAATAATGAATTGAGTTCGTATAGGCATTTTGGATGCAGCTATTGACATAGCCGCTCTAGCTACAGTTTCTGATACTCCGCCCATTTCATAAAGTATTCTACCCGGTTTAACGACGGATACCCAATATTCGGGAGATCCCTTCCCGGAACCCATACGTGTTTCTGTGGGTCTTAGGGTAACAGGCTTGTCGGGAAATATACGTACCCATATTTTTCCACCGCGGCGCGCATATCGTGTCATTGCTCGCCGCCCTGCTTCTATTTGTCTAGATGTAATCCAAGAGGGTTCAAGT